>NW_027250853.1:1200000-1500000 GCF_044704955.1 Pristiophorus japonicus | reverse complement strand
GATCTATCTTTCTCTCTCGCTCAATCTGTCTTTCCCTCTCGCTCGATCTGTCTTTCCCTCTCGCTCGATCTGTCTTTCTCTCTCGCTCGATCTGTCTTTCTCTCTCGCTCGAACTGTCCTTCTCTCTCGCTCGATCTGTCTTTCCCTCTTGCTCGATCTGTCTTTCCCTCTTGCTCGATCTGTCTTTCTCTCTCGCTCGATCTGTCTTTCTCTCTCGCTCGATCTGTCTTTCTCTCTCGCTCGATCTGTCTTTCTCTCTCGCTCGATCTGTCTTTCTCTCTCGCTCGATCTGTCTTTCTCTCTCGCTCGATCTGTCTTTCTCTCTCGCTCGATCTGTCTCTCTCGCTCGACCTGTCTGTCTCTCTCGCTCGACCTGTCTGTCTCTCTCGCTCGATCTGTCTGTCTCGCTCGCTCGATCTGTCTTTCACTTTCGCTCGATCTGTTTTTCGCTCACGCTCGATCTGTCTCTCTCGCTCTCGTTCGATCTGTCTCTCTCGCTCTCGTTCGATCTGTCTTTGTCTCTCGCTCGATCTGTCTTTCTCTCTCGCTCGATCTGTCTTTCTCTCTCGCTCGATCTGTCTTTCTCTCTCGCTCGATCTGTCTTCCTCGCGCTCGATCTGTCTTCCTCGCGCTCGATCTGTCTTCCTCGCGCTCGATCTGTCTTCCTCGCGCTCGAACTGTCTTCCTCGCGCTCGATCTGTCTTTCTCTCTCGCTCGCTCTGTCTTTCTCTCTCGCTCGATCTGTCTCTCTCGCTCTCTTTCGATCTGTCTCTCTCGCTGCCGCTCGATCTGTCCTTCTCTTTCGCTCGATCTGTCCTTCTCTCTCGCTCGACCTGTCTGTCTCGCTCGCTCGACCTGTCTATCTCGCTCGCTCGATCTGTCTTTCACTTTCGCTCGATCTGTTTGTCGCTCCCGCTCGATCTGTCTCTCTCGCTCTCGTTCGATCTGTCTCTCTCGCTCTCGTTCGATCTGTCTCTCTCGCTCTCGTTCGATCTGTCTGTCTCGCTCTCGTTCGATCTGTCTGTCTCGCTCTCGTTCGATCTGTCTGTCTCGCTCTCGTTCGATCTGTCTGTCTCGCTCTCGTTCGATCTGTCTGTCTCGCTCTCGTTCGATCTGTCTGTCTCGCTCTCGTTCGATCTGTCTGTCTCGCTCTCGTTCGATCTGTCTGTCTCGCTCTCGTTCGATCTGTCTGTCTCGCTCTCGTTCGATCTGTCTGTCTCGCTCTCGTTCGATCTGTCTGTCTTGCTCTCGTTCGATCTGTCTCTCTCGCTCTCGGTCGATCTGTCTCTCTCGCTCTCGTTCGATCTGTCTTTCTATCTCGCTCGATCTGTCTTTCTCTCTCGTTCGATCTGTCTTTCTCTCGCTTGATCTGTCTTTCTCTCCTTCGATCTGTCTCTCTCTCTCGCTCGATCTGTCTTTCTCTCTTGCTCGATCTGTCTTTCTCGCTCGATCTGTCTTTCTCTCTCGCTCGATCTGTCTTTCTCTCTCGCTCGATCTGTCTTTCTCTCTCGCTCGATCTGTCTTTCTCTCTCGCTCGATCTGTCTTTCTCGCTCGATCTGTCTTTCTCTCTCGCTCGATCTGTCTTTCTCTCTCGCTCGATCTGTCTTTCTCTCTCGCTCGATCTGTCTTTCTCTCTCGCTCGATCTGTCTTTCTCTCTCGCTCGATCTGTCTTTCTCTCTCGCTCGATCTGTCTTCCACGCGCTCGATCTGTCTTCCTCGCGCTCGATCTGTCTTCCTCGCGCTCGATCTGTCTTCCTCGCGCTCGATCTGTCTTCCTCGCGCTCGATCTGTCTTCCTCGCGCTCGAACTGTCTTCCTCGCGCTCGACCTGGCTTCCACGCGCTCGATCTGTCTTCCTCGCGCTCGATCTGTCTTCCTCGCGCTCGATCTGTCTTCCTCGCGCTCGATCTGTCTTCCTCGCGCTCGATCTGTCTTCCTCGCGCTCGATCTGTCTTCCTCGCGCTCGATCTGTCTTCCTCGCGCCCGATCTGTCTTCCTCGCGCCAGATCTGTCTTCCTCGCGCCAGATCTGTCTTCCTCGCGCTCGACCTGTCTTCCTCGCGCTCGACCTGTCTTCCTCGCGCTCGACCTGTCTTCCTCGCGCTCGACCTGTCTTCCTCGCGCTCGACCTGTCTTCCTCGCGCTCGCTCGATCTGTCTCTCTCGCTCTTGCTCGATCTGTCTTTCTCTCTCGCTCGATCTGTCTCTCTCGCTCTCGTTCGATCTGTCTCTCTCGCTCGATCTGTATTTCTCTCTCGCTCGATCTGCTTTTCTCTCTCGTTCGATCTGCCTTTCTCGCTCGATCTATCCTTCTCTCTCGCTCGATCTGTCTGTCTCTCTCGCTCGACCTGTCTGTCTCTCTCGCTCGACCTGTCTTTCACTTTCGCTCGATCTGTTTTTCGCTCCCGCTCGATCTGTCTCTCTCGCTCTCGTTCGATCTGTCTCTCTCGCTCTCGTTCGATCTGTCTTTCTCTCTCGCTCGATCTGTCTTTCTCTCTCGCTCGATCTGCCTGTTTCTCTCGCTCGATCTGCCTTTTTCTCTCGCTTGATCTGTCTTTCTTCCTCGCTCGACCTGCCTTTCTCTCTCTCTCCCTCTGGCTTTCTCCCTCGATCTGTCTGTCTGTCTCTCTCGCTCGATCTGTCTGTCTTTCTCTCTCGCTCGATCTGCCTTTCTCGTTCGATCTGTCTTTCTCTCTCGCTCGATCTGTCTGTCTCGCTCTCGCTCGATCTGTCTGTCTTTCTCGCTCGATCTGCCTTTCTCGCTCGATCTGTCTTTCTCTCTCGCTCGATCTGTCTGTCTCGCTCGATCTGTCTGTCTCGCTCGCTCGATCTGTCTTTCTCTCTCGCTCGATCTGTCTTTCTCTCTCGCTCGATCTGTCTTTCTCGCTCGATCTGTCTTTCTCTCTTGCTTGATCTGTCTTTCTCGCTCGATCTGTCTTTCTCGCTCGATCTGTCTTTCTCGCTCGATCTGTCTTTCTCGCTCGATCTGTCTTTCTCTCGCTCGATCTGTCTTTCTCGCTCGATCTGTCTTTCTCTCTCGCTCGATCTGTCTTTCTCTCTCGCTCGATCTGTCTTTCTCTCGCGCTCGATCTGTCTTTCTTTCTCGCTCGATCTGTCTTTCTCTCTCGCTCGATCTGTCTTTCTCTCTCGCTCGATCTGTCTTTCTCTCTCGCTCGATCTGCCTTTTTCTCTCGCTTGATCTGTCTTTCTTCCTCGCTCGACCTGCCTTTCTCTCTCTCTCCCTCTGGCTTTCTCCCTCGATCTGTCTGTCTGTCTCTCTCGCTCGATCTGTCTGTCTTTCTCTCTCGCTCGATCTGCCTTTCTCGCTCGATCTGTCTTTCTCTCTCGCTCGATCTGTCTTTCTCTCTCGCTCGATCTGTCTTTCTCTCTCGCTCGATCTGTCTTTCTAGCTCGATCTGTCTTTCTCTCTCGCTCGATCTGTCTTTCTCTCTCGCTCGATCTGTCTTTCTCTCGCTCGATCTGTCTTTCTCTCTCGCTCGATCTGTCTTTCTCTCTCGCTCGATCTGTCTTTCTCGCTCGCTCGATCTGTCTTTCTCGCTCGCTCGATCTGCCTTTCTCTCTCGCTCGATCTGTATTTCTCTCTCGCTCGTCTGCTTTTCTCTCTCACTCGATCTGCCTTTCTCGCTCGATCTATCCTTCTCTCTCGCTCGATCTGCCTTTTGCTCTCGCTCGATCTGCTTTTCTCTCTCGCTCGATCTGCCTTTCTCGCTCGCTCGATCTGTATTTCTCTCTCGCTCGATCTGCCTTTCTCGCTCGCTCGATCTGCCTTTCTTGCTCGATCTATCCTTCTCTCTCGCTCGATCTGCCTTTCCCGCTCGCTCGATCTGTATTTCTCTCTCGCTCGATCTGCCTTTCTCGCTCGATCTATCCTTCTCTCTCGCTCAATCTGTCTTTCTCTCTCGCTCGATCTGCTTTTCTCTCTCGCTCGATCTGCCTTTCTCGCTCGATCTATCCTTCTCTCTCGCTCGATCTATCTTTCTCTCTCGCTCAATCTGTCTTTCCCTCTCGCTCGATCTGTCTTTCCCTCTCGCTCGATCTGTCTTTCTCTCTCGCTCGATCTGTCTTTCTCTCTCGCTCGAACTGTCCTTCTCTCTCGCTCGATCTGTCTTTCCCTCTTGCTCGATCTGTCTTTCCCTCTTGCTCGATCTGTCGTTCTCTCTCGCTCGATCTGTCTTTCTCTCTCGCTCGATCTGTCTTTCTCTCTCGCTCGATCTGTCTTTCTCTCTCGCTCGATCTGTCTTTCTCTCTCGCTCGATCTGTCTTTCTCTCTCGCTCGATCTGTCTTTCTCTCTCGCTCGATCTGTCTCTCTCGCTCGACCTGTCTGTCTCTCTCGCTCGACCTGTCTGTCTCTCTCGCTCGATCTGTCTGTCTCGCTCGCTCGATCTGTCTTTCACTTTCGCTCGATCTGTTTTTCGCTCCCGCTCGATCTGTCTCTCTCGCTCTCGTTCGATCTGTCTCTCTCGCTCTCGTTCGATCTGTCTTTGTCTCTCGCTCGATCTGTCTTTCTCTCTCGCTCGATCTGTCTTTCTCTCTCGCTCGATCTGTCTTTCTCTCTCGCTCGATCTGTCTTTCTCCCTCGCTCGACCTGCCTTTCTCTCTCCCTCCCTCTGGCTTTCTCCCTCGATCTGCCTGTCTGTCTCTCTCGCTCGATCTGTCTGTCTTTCTCTCTCGCTCGATCTGCCTTTCTCGCTCGATCTGTCTTTCTCTCTCGCTCGATCTGTCTTCCTCGCGCTCGATCTGTCTTCCTCGCGCTCGATCTGTCTTCCTCGCGCTCGAACTGTCTTCCTCGCGCTCGATCTGTCTTTCTCTCTCGCTCGCTCTGTCTTTCTCTCTCGCTCGATCTGTCTCTCTCGCTCTCTTTCGATCTGTCTCTCTCGCTGCCGCTCGATCTGTCCTTCTCTTTCGCTCGATCTGTCCTTCTCTCTCGCTCGACCTGTCTGTCTCGCTCGCTCGACCTGTCTATCTCGCTCGCTCGATCTGTCTTTCACTTTCGCTCGATCTGTTTGTCGCTCCCGCTCGATCTGTCTCTCTCGCTCTCGTTCGATCTGTCTCTCTCGCTCTCGTTCGATCTGTCTCTCTCGCTCTCGTTCGATCTGTCTGTCTCGCTCTCGTTCGATCTGTCTCGCTCTCGTTCGATCTGTCTGTCTCGCTCTCGTTCGATCTGTCTGTCTCGCTCTCGTTCGATCTGTCTGTCTCGCTCTCGTTCGATCTGTCTGTCTCGCTCTCGTTCGATCTGTCTGTCTCGCTCTCGTTCGATCTGTCTGTCTCGCTCTCGTTCGATCTGTCTGTCTCGCTCTCGTTCGATCTGTCTGTCTCGCTCTCGTTCGATCTGTCTGTCTTGCTCTCGTTCGATCTGTCTCTCTCGCTCTCGGTCGATCTGTCTCTCTCGCTCTCGTTCGATCTGTCTTTCTATCTCGCTCGATCTGTCTTTCTCTCTCGTTCGATCTGTCTTTCTCTCGCTTGATCTGTCTTTCTCTCCTTCGATCTGTCTCTCTCTCTCGCTCGATCTGTCTTTCTCTCTTGCTCGATCTGTCTTTCTCGCTCGATCTGTCTTTTTCTCTCGCTCGATCTGTCTTTCTCTCTCGCTCGATCTGTCTTTCTCTCTCGCTCGATCTGTCTTTCTCTCTCGCTCGATCTGTCTTTCTCTCTCGCTCGATCTGTCTTTCTGGCTCGATCTGTCTTTCTCTCTCGCTCGATCTGTCTTTCTCTCTCGCTCGATCTGTCTTTCTCTCTCGCTCGATCTGTCTTCCACGCGCTCGATCTGTCTTCCTCGCGCTCGATCTGTCTTCCTCGCGCTCGATCTGTCTTCCTCGCGCTCGATCTGTCTTCCTCGCGCTCGAACTGTCTTCCTCGCGCTCGACCTGGCTTCCACGCGCTCGATCTGTCTTCCTCGCGCTCGATCTGTCTTCCTCGCGCTCGATCTGTCTTCCTCGCGCTCGATCTGTCTTCCTCGCGCTCGATCTGTCTTCCTCGCGCTCGATCTGTCTTCCTCGCGCTCGATCTGTCTTCCTCGCGCTCGATCTGTCTTCCTCGCGCCCGATCTGTCTTCCTCGCGCCAGATCTGTCTTCCTCGCGCCAGATCTGTCTTCCTCGCGCTCGTACTGTCTTCCTCGCGCTCGACCTGTCTTCCTCGCGCTCGACCTGTCTTCCTCGCGCTCGACCTGTCTTCCTCGCGCTCGACCTGTCTTCCTCGCGCTCGACCTGTCTTCCTCGCGCTCGCTCGATCTGTCTCTCTCGCTCTTGCTCGATCTGTCTTTCTCTCTCGCTCGATCTGTCTCTCTCGCTCTCGTTCGATCTGTCTCTCTCGCTCGATCTGTATTTCTCTCTCGCTCGATCTGCTTTTCTCTCTCGTTCGATCTGTCTCTCTCGCTCTCGTTCGATCTGTCTCTCTCGCTCGATCTATCCTTCTCTCTCGCTCGATCTGTCTGTCTCTCTCGCTCGACCTGTCTGTCTCTCTCGCTCGACCTGTCTTTCACTTTCGCTCGATCTGTTTTTCGCTCCCGCTCGATCTGTCTCTCTCGCTCTCGTTCGATCTGTCTCTCTCGCTCTCGTTCGATCTGTCTTTCTCTCTCGCTCGATCTGTCTTTCTCTCTCGCTCGATCTGCCTGTTTCTCTCGCTCGATCTGCCTTTTTCTCTCGCTTGATCTGTCTTTCTTCCTCGCTCGACCTGCCTTTCTCTCTCTCTCCCTCTGGCTTTCTCCCTCGATCTGTCTGTCTGTCTCTCTCGCTCGATCTGTCTGTCTTTCTCTCTCGCTCGATCTGCCTTTCTCGTTCGATCTGTCTTTCTCTCTCGCTCGATCTGTCTGTCTCGCTCTCGCTCGATCTGTCTGTCTTTCTCGCTCGATCTGCCTTTCTCGCTCGATCTGTCTTTCTCTCTCGCTCGATCTGTCTGTCTCGCTCGATCTGTCTGTCTCGCTCGCTCGATCTGTCTTTCTCTCTCGCTCGATCTGTCTTTCTCTCTCGCTCGATCTGTCTTTCTCGCTCGATCTGTCTTTCTCTCTTGCTTGATCTGTCTTTCTCGCTCGATCTGTCTTTCTCGCTCGATCTGTCTTTCTCGCTCGATCTGTCTTTCTCGCTCGATCTGTCTTTCTCTCGCTCGATCTGTCTTTCTCGCTCGATCTGTCTTTCTCTCTCGCTCGATCTGTCTTTCTCTCTCGCTCGATCTGTCTTTCTCTCGCGCTCGATCTGTCTTTCTTTCTCGCTCGATCTGTCTTTCTCTCTCGCTCGATCTGTCTTTCTCGCTCGCTCGATCTGCCTTTCTCTCTCGCTCGATCTGCCTTTCTCTCTCGCTCGATCTGTCTTTCTTTCTCGCACGATCTGCCTTTCTCTCTCTCTCTGTCTGGCTGTCACTCTCGATCTGTCTGTCTTTCTCTCTCGCTCGATCTGTCTTTCTCCCTCGCTCGACCTGCCTTTCTCTCTCTCTCCCTCTGGCTTTCTCCCTCGATCTGTCTGTCTGTCTCTCTCGCTCGATCTGTCTGTCTTTCTCTCTCGCTCGATCTGCCTTTCTCGCTCGATCTGTCTTTCTCTCTCGCTCGATCTGTCTTCCTCGCGCTCGATCTGTCTTCCTCGCGCTCGAACTGTCTTCCTCGCGCTCGATCTGTCTTTCTCTCTCGCTCGGTCTGTCTTTCTCTCTCGCTCGATCTGTCTCTCTCGCTCTCTTTCGATCTGTCTCTCTCGCTGCCGCTCGATCTGTCCTTCTCTCTCGCTCGACCTGTCTGTCTCGCGCGCTCGACCTGTCTATCTCGCTCGCTCGATCTGTCTTTCACTTTCGCTCGATCTGTTTGTCGCTCCCGCTCGATCTGTCTCTCTCGCTCTCGTTCGATCTGTCTCTCTCGCTCTCGTTCGATCTGTCTCTCTCGCTCTCGTTCGATCTGTCTCTCTCGCTCTCGTTCGATCTGTCTCTCTCGCTCTCGTTCGATCTGTCTGTCTCGCTCTCGTTCGATCTGTCTGTCTCGCTCTCGTTCGATCTGTCTGTCTCGCTCTCGTTCGATCTGTCTGTCTCGCTCTCGTTCGATCTGTCTGTCTCGCTCTCGTTCGATCTGTCTGTCTCGCTCTCGTTCGATCTGTCTGTCTCGCTCTCGTTCGATCTGTCTGTCTCGCTGTCGTTCGATCTGTCTGTCTCGCTCTCGTTCGATCTGTCTCTCTCGCTCTCGTTTGATCTGTCTCTCTCGCTCTCGTTCGATCTGTCTCTCTCGCTCTCGTTCGATCTGTCTTTCTATCTCGCTCGATCTGTCTTTCTCTCTCGTTCGATCTGTCTTTCTCTCGCTTGATCTGTCTTTCTCTCCTTCGATCTGTCTCTCTCTCTCTCGCTCGATCTGTCTTTCTCTCTTGCTCGATCTGTCTTTCTCGCTCGATCTGTCTTTTTCTCTCGCTCGATCTGTCTTTCTCTCTCGCTCGATCTGTCTTTCTCTCTCGCTCGATCTGTCTTTCTCTCTCGCTCGATCTGTCTTTCTCTCTCGCTCGATCTGTCTTTCTGGCTCGATCTGTCTTTCTCTCTCGCTCGATCTGTCTTTCTCTCTCGCTCGATCTGTCTTTCTCTCTCGCTCGATCTGTCTTTCTCTCTCGCTCGATCTGTCTTTCTCTCTCGCTCGATCTGTCTTCCACGCGCTCGATCTGTCTTCCTCGCGCTCGATCTGTCTTCCTCGCGCTCGATCTGTCTTCCTCGCGCTCGATCTGTCTTCCTCGCGCTCGATCTGTCTTCCTCGCGCTCGATCTGTTTTCCTCGCGCTCGATCTGTCTTCCTCGCGCTCGATCTGTCTTCCTCGCGCTCGAACTGTCTTCCTCGCGCTCGACCTGTCTTCCACGCGCTCGATCTGTCTTCCTCGCGCTCGATCTGTCTTCCTCGCGCTCGATCTGTCTTCCTCGCGCTCGATCTGTCTTCCTCGCGCTCGATCTGTCTTCCTCGCGCTCGATCTGTCTTCCTCGCGCCTGATCTGTCTTCCTCGCGCTCGAACTGTCTTCCTCGCGCTCGACCTGTCTTCCTCGCGCTCGACCTGTCTTCCTCGCGCTCGACCTGTCTTCCTCGCGCTCGACCTGTCTTCCTCGCGCTCGACCTGTCTTCCTCGCGCTCGACCTGTCTTCCTCGCGCTCGACCTGTCTTCCTCGCGCTCGCTCGATCTGTCTCTCTCGCTCTTGCTCAATCTGTCTTTCTCTCTCGCTCGATCTGTCTCTCTCGCTCTCGTTCGATCTGTCTCTCTCGCTCGATCTGTATTTCTCTCTCGCTCGATCTGCTTTTCTCTCTCGTTCGATCTGCCTTTCTCGCTCGATCTATCCTTCTCTCTCGCTCGATCTGTCTGTCTCTCTCGCTCGACCTGTCTGTCTCTCTCGCTCGACCTGTCTTTCACTTTCGCTCGATCTGTTTTTCGCTCCTGCTCGATCTGTCTCTCTCGCTCTCGTTCGATCTGTCTCTCTCGCTCTCGTTCGATCTGTCTTTCTCTCTCGCTCGATCTGTCTTTCTCTCTCGCTCGATCTGCCTTTTTCTCTCGCTCGATCTGCCTTTTTCTCTCGCTTGATCTGTCTTTCTTCCTCGCTCGACCTGCCTTTCTCTCTCTCTCCCTCTGGCTTTCTCCCTCGATCTGTCTGTCTGTCTCTCTCGCTCGATCTGTCTGTCTTTCTCTCTCGCTCGATCTGCCTTTCTCGTTCGATCTGTCTTTCTCTCTCGCTCGATCTGTCTGTCTCGCTCGATCTGTCTGTCTCGCTCGCTCGATCTGTCTTTCTCTCTCGCTCGATCTGTCTTTCTCTCTCGCTCGATCTGTCTTTCTCGCTCGATCTGTCTTTCTCTCTTGCTTGATCTGTCTTTCTCGCTCGATCTGTCTTTCTCGCTCGATCTGTCTTTCTCGCTCGATCTGTCTTTCTCGCTCGATCTGTCTTTCTCGCTCGATCTGTCTTTCTCTCTCGCTCGATCTGTCTTTCTCGCTCGATCTGTCTTTCTCTCTCGCTCGATCTGTCTTTCTCTCTCGCTCGATCTGTCTTTCTTTCTCGCTCGATCTGTCTTTCTCTCTCGCTCGATCTGTCTTTCTCGCTCGCTCGATCTGCCTTTCTCTCTCGCTCGATCTGCCTTTCTCTCTCGCTCGATCTGTCTTTCTTTCTCGCACGATCTGCCTTTCTCTCTCTCTCTCTGTCTGGCTGTCACTCTCGATCTGTCTGACTCTCGTTCGATCTGTCTTTCTCTTTCTCTTTCTCTCGATCTGTCTTCCTCGCGCTCGATCTGTCTTCCTCGCGCTCGATCTGTCTTCCTCGCGCTCGATCTGTCTTCCTCGCGCTCGATCTGTCTTCCTCGCGCTCGATCTGTCTTCCTCGCGAACGATCTGTCTTCCTCGCGCTCGATCTGTCTTCCTCGCGCTCGATCTGTCTTCCTCGCGCTCGATCTGTCTTCCTCGCGCTCGATCTGTCTTCCTCGCGCTCGATCTGTCTTCCTCGCGCTCGATCTGTCTTCCTCGCGCTCGATCTGTCTTCCTCGTGCTCGATCTGTCTTCCTCGCGCTCGATCTGTCTTCCTCACGTTCGATCTGTCTTCCTCACGCTCGATCTGTCTTCCTCTCTCGCTCGATCTGTCTTCCTCTCTCGCTCGATCTGTCTTTCTCTCTCGCTCGATCTGTCTTTCTCTCTCGCTCGATCTGTCTCTCTCGCTCTCTTTCGATCTGTCTCTCTCGCTGCCGCTCGATCTGTCCTTCTCTCTCGCTCGATCTGTCCTTCTCTCTCGCTCGATCTGTCCTTCTCTCTCGCTCGATCTGTCCTTCTCTCTCGCTCGACCTGTCTGTCTCGCTCGCTCGATCTGTCTTTCACTTTCGCTCGATCTGTTTGTCGCTCCCGCTCGATCTGTCTCTCTCGCTCTCGTTCGATCTGTCTCTCTCGCTCTCGTTCGATCTGTCTGTCTCGCTCTCGTTCGATCTGTCTGTCTCGCTCTCGTTCGATCTGTCTGTCTCGCTCTCGTTCGATCTGTCTGTCTCGCTCTCGTTCGATCTGTCTCTCTCGCTCTCGTTCGATCTGTCTCTCTCGCTCTCGTTCGATCTGTCTCTCTCGCTCTCGTTCGATCTGTCTTTCTATCTCGCTCGATCTGTCTTTCTCTCGCTTGATCTGTCTTTCTCTCCTTCGATCTGTCTCTCTCTCTCTCGCTCGATCTGTCTTTCTCTCTTGCTCGATCTGTCTTTCTCTCTCGCTCGATCTGTCTTTCTCTCTCGCTCGATCTGTCTTTCTCTCTCGCTCGATCTGTCTTTCTCGCTCGATCTGTCTTTCTCGCTCGATCTGTCTTTCTCTCTCGCTCGATCTGTCTTTCTCTCTCGCTCGATCTGTCTTTCTCGCTCGATCTGTCTTTCTCTCTCGCTCGATCTGTCTTTCTCTCTCGCTCGATCTGTCTTCCACGCGCTCGATCTGTCTTCCTCGCGCTCGATCTGTCTTCCTCGCGCTCGATCTGTCTTCCTCGCGCTCGATCTGTCTTCCTCGCGCTCGATCTGTCTTCCTCGCGCTCGAACTGTCTTCCTCGCGCTCGACCTGTCTTCCACGCGCTCGATCTGTCTTCCTCGCGCTCGATCTGTCTTCCTCGCGCTCGATCTGTCTTCCTCGCGCTCGATCTGTCTTCCTCGCGCTCAATCTGTCTTCCTCTCGCTCGATCTGTCTTCCTCGCGCTCGATCTGTCTTCCTCGCGCTCGATCTGTCTTCCTCGCGCTCGATCTGTCTTCCTCGCGCTCGAACTGTCTTCCTCGCGCTCGACCTGTCTTCCTCGCGCTCGACCTGTCTTCCTCGCGCTCGACCTGTCTTCCTCGCGCTCGACCTGTCTTCCTCGCGCTCGACCTGTCTTCCTCGCGCTCGATCTGTTTTCTCGCGCTCGCTCGATCTGTCTCTCTCGCTCTCGCTCGATCTGTCTTTCTCTCTCGCTCGATCTGTCTCTCTCGCTCTCGTTCGATCTGTCTCTCTCGCTGCCGTTCGATCTGTCTTTCTCTCTCGCTCGATCTGTATTTCTCTCTCGCTCGATCTGCTTTTCTCTCTCGCTCGATCTGCCTTTCTCGCTCGATCTATCCTTCTCTCTCGCTCGATCTGTCTTTCTCGCACGATCTGTCTTTCTCTCTCGCTCGATCTGCTTTTCTCTCTCGCTCGATCTGCCTTTCTCGCTCGATCTGTCTTTCTCTCTCGCTCGAACTGTCCTTCTCTCTCGCTCGATCTGTCTTTCCCTCTCGCTCGATCTGTCTTTCCCTCTCGCTCGATCTGTCTTTCCCTCTCGCTCGATCTGTCTTTCCCTCTCGCTCGATCTGTCTTTCTCTCTCGCTCGATCTGTCTTTCCCTCTCGCTCGATCTGTCTTTCCCTCTCGCTCGATCTGTCTTTCCCTCTCGCTCGATCTGTCTTTCCCTCTCGCTCGATCTGTCTTTCCCTCTCGCTCGATCTGTCTTTCCCTCTCGCTCGATCTGTCTTTCTCTCTTGCTCGATCTGTCTTTCCCTCTCGCTCGATCTGTCTTTCCCTCTCGCTCGATCTGTCCTTCTCTCTCGCTCGATCTGTCTTTCCCTCTCGCTCGATCTGTCTTTCCCTCTCGCTCGATCTGTCTTTCTCTCTCGCTCGATCTGTCTTTCTCTCTCGCTCGATCTGTCCTTCTCTCTCGCTCGATCTGTCTTTCTCTCTCGCTCGATCTGTCTCTCTCGCTCTCTTTCGATCTGTCTCTCTCGCTGCCGCTCGATCTGTCCTTCTCTCTCGCTCGATCTGTCCTTCTCTCTCGCTCGACCTGTCTGTCTCGCTCGCTCGACCTGTCTTTCACTTTCGCTCGATCTGTTTGTCGCTCCCGCTCGATCTGTCTCTCTCGCTCTCGTTCGATCTGTCTCTCTCGCTCTCGTTCGATCTGTCTGTCTCGCTCTCGTTCGATCTGTCTGTCTCGCTCTCGTTCGATCTGTCTGTCTCGCTCTCGTTCGATCTGTCTGTCTCGCTCTCGTTCGATCTGTCTGTCTCGCTCTCGTTCGATCTGTCTGTCTCGCTCTCGTTCGATCTGTCTCTCTCGCTCTCGTTCGATCTGTCTCTCTCGCTCTCGTTCGATCTGTCTTTCTATCTCGCTCGATCTGTCTTACTCTCGCTTGATCTGTCTTTCTCTCCTTCGATCTGTCTCTCTCTCTCTCGCTCGATCTGTCTTTCTCTCTTGCTCGATCTGTCTTTGTCGCTCGATCTGTCTTTTTCTCTAGCTCGATCTGTCTTTCTCTCTCGCTCGATCTGTCTTTCTCTCTCGCTCGATCTGTCTTTCTCTCTCGCTCGATCTGTCTTTCTCTCTCGCTCGATCTGTCTTTCTCTCTCGCTCGATCTGTCTTTCTCGCTCGCTCGATCTGTCTTTCTCTCTCGCTCGATCTGTCTTTCTCTCTCGCTCGATCTGTCTTCCACGCGCTCGATCTGTCTTCCACGCGCTCGATCTGTCTTCCTCGCGCTCGATCTGTCTTCCTCGCGCTCGATCTGTCTTCCTCGCGCTCGATCTGTCTTCCTCGCGCTCGATCTGTCTTCCTCGCGCTCGATCTGTCTTCCTCGCGCTCGATCTGTCTTCCTCGCGCTCGATCTGTCTTCCTCGCGCTCGACCTGTCTTCCTCGCGCTCGACCTGTCTTCCTCGCGCTCGACCTGTCTTCCTCGCGCTCGACCTGTCTTCCTCGCGCTCGATCTGTTTTCTCGCGCTCGCTCGATCTGTCTCTCTCGCTCTCGCTCGATCTGTCTTTCTCTCTCGCTCGATCTGTCTCTCTCGCTCTCGTTCGATCTGTCTCTCTCGCTGCCGTTCGATCTGTCTTTCTCTCTCGCTCGATCTGTATTTCTCTCTCGCTCGATCTGCTTTTCTCTCTCGCTCGATCTGCCTTTTTCGCTCGATCTATCCTTCTCTCTCGCTCGATCTGTCTTTCTCTCTCGCTCGATCTGTTTTCTCGCGCTCGCTCGATCTGTCTCTCTCGCTCTCGCTCGATCTGTCTTTCTCTCTCGCTCGATCTGTCTCTCTCGCTCTCGTTCGATCTGTCTCTCTCGCTGCCGTTCGATCTGTCTTTCTCTCTCGCTCGATCTGTATTTCTCTCTCGCTCGATCTGCTTTTCTCTCTCGCTCGATCTGCCTTTCTCGCTCGATCTATCCTTCTCTCTCGCTCGATCTGTCTTTCTCTCTCGCTCGATCTGTCTTTCCCTCTCGCTCGATCTGTCTTTCCCTCTCGCTCGATCTGTCTTTCCCTCTCGCTCGATCTGTCTTTCCCTCTCGCTCGATCTGTCTTTCCCTCTCGCTCGATCTGTCTTTCCCTCTCGCTCGATCTGTCTTTCCCTCTCGCTCGATCTGTCTTTCCCTCTCGCTCGATCTGTCTTTCCCTCTCGCTCGATCTGTCTTTCCCTCTCGCTCGATCTGTCCTTCTCTCTCGCTCGATCTGTCTTTCCCTCTCGCTCGATCTGTCTTTCCCTCTCGCTCGATCTGTCTTTCCCTCTCGCTCGATCTGTCTTTCTCTCTCGCTCGATCTGTCTTTCTCTCTCGCTCGATCTGTCTTTCTCTCTCGCTCGATCTGTCCTTCTCTCTCGCTCGATCTGCTTTTCTCTCTCGCTCGATCTGCCTTTCTCGCTCGATCTATCCTTCTCTCTCGCTCGATCTGTCTTTCTCTCTCGCTCGATCTGTCTTTCTCTCTCGCTCGATCTGCTTTTCTCTCTCGCTCGATCTGCCTTTCTCGCTCGATCTGTCTTTCTCTCTCGCTCGATCTGTCCTTCTCTCTCGCTTGAACTGTCCTTCTCTCTCGCTCGATCTGTCTTTCCCTCTCACTCGATCTGTCTTTCCCTCTCGCTCGACCTGTCTGTCTCTCTCGCTCGATCTGTCTGTCTCGCTCGCTCGATCTGTCTTTCACTTTCGCTCGATCTGTTTTTCGCTCCCGCTCGATCTGTCTCTCTCGCTCTCGTTCGATCTGTCTCTCTCGCTCTCGTTCGATCTGTCTCTCTCGCTCTCGTTCGATCTGTCTTTGTCTCTCGCTCGATCTGTCTTTCTCTCTCGCTCGATCTGTCTTTCTCTCTCGCTCGATCTGTCTTTCTCCCTCGCTCGACCTGCCTTTCTCTCTCTCTCCCTCTGGCTTTCTCCCTCGATCTGTCTGTCTGTCTCTCTCGCTCGATCTGTCTGTCTTTCTCTCTCGCTCGATCTGCCTTTCTCGCTCGATCTGTCTTTCTCTCTAGCTCGATCTGTCTTTCTCTCTCGCTCGATCTGTCTTTCTCTCTCGCTCGATCTGTCTTTCTCGCTCGCTCGATCTGTCTTTCTCGCTCGATCTGTCTTTCTCTCTCGCTCGATCTGTCTTTCTCGCTCGATCTGTCTTTCCCTCTCGCTCGATCTGTCTTTCTCTCTCGCTCGATGTGCCTTTCTCGCTCGATCTATCCTTCTCTCTCGCTCGATCTGTCTTTCTCTCTCGCTCGATCTGTCTTTCCCTCTTGCTCGATCTGTCTTTCCCTCTCGCTCGATCTGTCTTTCTCTCTCGCTCGATCTGTCTTTCTCTCTCGCTCGATCTGTCTCTCTCGCTCGATCTGTCTGTCTCTCTCGCTCGACCTGTCTGTCTCTCTCGCTCGACCTGTCTGTCTCTCTCGCTCGACCTGTCTGTCTCTCTCGCTCGACCTGTCTGTCTCTCTCGCTCGACCTGTCTGTCTCGCTCGCTCGATCTGTCTTTCCCTCTCGCTCGATCTGTCTTTCTCTCTCGCTCGATCTGCCTTTCTCGCTCGATCTATCCTTCTCTCTCGCTCGATCTGTCTTTCCCTCTCGCTCGATCTGTCTTTCTCTCTCGCTCGATCTGTCTTTCCCTCTTGCTCGATCTGTCTTTCCCTCTCGTTCGATCTGTCTTTCTCTCTCGCTCGATCTGTCTTTCTCTCTCGCTCGATCTGTCTTTCTCTCTCGCTCGATCTGTCTTTCTCTCTCGCTCGATCTGTCTTTCTCTCTCGCTCGATCTGTCTTTCTCTCTCGCTCGATCTGTCTTTCTCTCTCGCTCGATCTGTCTCGCTCGCTCGATCTGTCTTTCTCTCTCGCTCGATCTGTCTTTCTCTCTCGCTCGATCTGTCTTTCTCTCTCGCTCGATCTGTCTTTCTCTCTCGCTCGATCTGTCTCTCTCGCTCGACCTGTCTGTCTCGCTCGCTCGATCTGTCTTTCACTTTCGCTCGATCTGTTTTTCGCTCCCGCTCGATCTGTCTCTCTCGCTCTCGTTCGATCTGTCTCTCTCGCTCTCGTTCGATCTGTCTCTCTCGCTCGATCTGTCTGTCTCTCTCGCTCGATCTGTCTTTCTCTCTCGCTCGATCTGTCTTTCTCTCTCACTCGATCTGTCTTTCTCTCTCGCTCGATCTGTCTTTCTCTCTCACTCGATCTGTCTTTCTCTCTCGCTCCATCTGTCTTTTTCGCTCCATCTGTCTTTTTCGCGCCATCTGTCTTTCTCTCTCGCTCGATCTGTCTTTCTCCCTCGCTCGACCTGCCTTTCTCTCTCTCTCCCTCTGGCTTTCTCGCTCGATCTGTCTTTCTCTCTCGCTCGATCTGTCTTTCTCTCTCGCTCGATCTGCCTTTCTCTCTCGCTCGATCTGCGTTTCTCTCTCGCTCGATCTGTCTTTCTTTCTCGCACGATCTGCCTTTCTCTCTCTCTCTCTGTCTGGCTGTCACTCTCGATCTGTCTGACTCTCGTTCGATCTGTCTTTCTCTTTCTCTTTCTCTCGATCTGTCTTTCTCGCTCGACCTGTCTGTCTCTCTCGCTCGACCTGTCTGTCTCTCTCGCTCGACCTGTCTTTCACTTTCGCTCGATCTGTTTTCCGCTCCCGCTCGATCTGTCTCTCTCGCTCTCGTTCGATCTGTCTCTCTCGCTCTCGTTCGATCTGTCTCTCTCGCTCGATCTGTCTTTCTCTCTCGCTCGATCTGTCTTTCTCTCTCGCTCGATCTGTCTTTCTCTCTCGCTCGATCTGTCTTTCTTTCTCGCTCGATCTGTCTTTTTCGCTCCATCTGTCTTTTTCGCTCCATCTGTCTTTTTCGCGCCATCTGTCTTTCTCTCTCGCTCGATCTGTCTTTCTCCCTCGCTCGACCTGCCTTTCTCTCTCTCTCCCTCTGGCTTTCTCCCTCGATCTGTCTGTCTGTCTGTCTCTCTCGCTCGATCTGTCTGTCTTTCTCTCTCGCTCGATCTGCCTTTCTCGTTCGATCTGTCTTTCTCTCTCGCTCGATCTGTCTGTCTCGCTCTCGCTCGATCTGTCTGTCTTTCTCGCTCGATCTGCCTTTCTCGCTCGATCTGTCTTTCTCTCTCGCTCGATCTGTCTGTCTCGCTCGATCTGTCTGTCTCGCTCGCTCGATCTGTCTTTCTCTCTCGCTCGATCTGTCTTTCTCTCTCGCTCGATCTGTCTTTCTCGCTCAATCTGTCTTTCTCTCTTGCTTGATCTGTCTTTCTCGCTCGATCTGTCTTTCTCGCTCGATCTGTCTTTCTCTCTCGCTCGATCTGTCTTTCTCGCTCGATCTGTCTTTCTCTCGCTCGATCTGTCTTTCTCTCTCGCTCGATCTGTCTTTCTTTCTCGCTCGATCTGTCTTTCTCTCTCGCTCGATCTGTCTTTCTCGCTCGCTCGATCTGCCTTTCTCTCTCGCTCGATCTGCCTTTCTCTCTCGCTCGATCTGCCTTTCTCTCTCGCTCGATCTGTCTTTCTCGCTCGATCTGTCTTTCTCTCTCGCTCGATCTGTCTTTCTCTCTCGCTCGATCTGTCTTTCTCGCTCGATCTGTCTTTCTCTCTCGCTCGATCTGTCTTTCTCTCTCGCTCGATCTGTCTTCCACGCGCTCGATCTGTCTTCCTCGCGCTCGATCTGTCTTCCTCGCGCTCGATCTGTCTTCCTCGCGCTCGATCTGTCTTCCTCGCGCTCGATCTGTCTTCCTCGCGCTCGAACTGTCTTCCTCGCGCTCGACCTGTCTTCCACGCGCTCGATCTGTCTTCCTCGCGCTCGATCTGTCTTCCTCGCGCTCGATCTGTCTTCCTCGCGCTCGATCTGTCTTCCTCGCGCTCGATCTGTCTTCCTCTCGCTCGATCTGTCTTCCTCGCGCTCGATCTGTCTTCCTCGCGCTCGATCTGTCTTCCTCGCGCTCGATCTGTCTTCCTCGCGCTCGAACTGTCTTCCTCGCGCTCGACCTGTCTTCCTCGCGCTCGACCTGTCTTCCTCGCGCTCGACCTGTCTTCCTCGCGCTCGACCTGTCTTCCTCGCGCTCGACCTGTCTTCCTCGCGCTCGACCTGTCTTCCTCGCGCTCGACCTGTCTTCCTCGCGCTCGATCTGTTTTCTCGCGCTCGCTCGATCTGTCTCTCTCGCTCTCGCTCGATCTGTCTTTCTCTCTCGCTCGATCTGTCTCTCTCGCTCTCGTTCGATCTGTCTCTCTCGCTGCCGTTCGATCTGTCTTTCTCTCTCGCTCGATCTGTATTTCTCTCTCGCTCGATCTGCTTTTCTCTCTCGCTCGATCTGCCTTTCTCGCTCGATCTATCCTTCTCTCTCGCTCGACCTGTCTTCCTCGCGCTCGACCTGTCTTCCTCGCGCTCGACCTGTCTTCCTCGCGCTCGACCTGTCTTCCTCGCGCTCGACCTGTCTTCCTCGCGCTCGATCTGTTTTCTCGCGCTCGCTCGATCTGTCTCTCTCGCTCTCGCTCGATCTGTCTTTCTCTCTCGCTCGATCTGTCTCTCTCGCTCTCGTTCGATCTGTCTCTCTCGCTGCCGTTCGATCTGTCTTTCTCTCTCGCTCGATCTGTATTTCTCTCTCGCTCGATCTGCTTTTCTCTCTCGCTCGATCTGCCTTTCTCGCTCGATCTATCCTTCTCTCTCGCTCGATCTGTCTTTCTCGCACGATCTGTCTTTCTCTCTCGCTCGATCTGCTTTTCTCTCTCGCTCGATCTGCCTTTCTCGCTCGATCTGTCTTTCTCTCTCGCTCGAACTGTCCTTCTCTCTCGCTCGATCTGTCTTTCCCTCTCGCTCGATCTGTCTTTCCCTCTCGCTCGATCTGTCTTTCCCTCTCGCTCGATCTGTCTTTCCCTCTCGCTCGATCTGTCTTTCTCTCTCGCTCGATCTGTCTTTCCCTCTCGCTCGATCTGTCTTTCCCTCTCGCTCGATCTGTCTTTCCCTCTCGCTCGATCTGTCTTTCCCTCTCGCTCGATCTGTCTTTCCCTCTCGCTCGATCTGTCTTTCCCTCTCGCTCGATCTGTCTTTCTCTCTTGCTCGATCTGTCTTTCCCTCTCGCTCGATCTGTCTTTCCCTCTCGCTCGATCTGTCCTTCTCTCTCGCTCGATCTGTCTTTCCCTCTCGCTCGATCTGTCTTTCCCTCTCGCTCGATCTGTCTTTCTCTCTCGCTCGATCTGTCTTTCTCTCTCGCTCGATCTGTCCTTCTCTCTCGCTCGATCTGTCTTTCTCTCTCGCTCGATCTGTCTCTCTCGCTCTCTTTCGATCTGTCTCTCTCGCTGCCGCTCGATCTGTCCTTCTCTCTCGCTCGATCTGTCCTTCTCTCTCGCTCGACCTGTCTGTCTCGCTCGCTCGACCTGTCTTTCACTTTCGCTCGATCTGTTTGTCGCTCCCGCTCGATCTGTCTCTCTCGCTCTCGTTCGATCTGTCTCTCTCGCTCTCGTTCGATCTGTCTGTCTCGCTCTCGTTCGATCTGTCTGTCTCGCTCTCGTTCGATCTGTCTGTCTCGCTCTCGTTCGATCTGTCTGTCTCGCTCTCGTTCGATCTGTCTGTCTCGCTCTCGTTCGATCTGTCTGTCTCGCTCTCGTTCGATCTGTCTCTCTCGCTCTCGTTCGATCTGTCTCTCTCGCTCTCGTTCGATCTGTCTTTCTATCTCGCTCGATCTGTCTTACTCTCGCTTGATCTGTCTTTCTCTCCTTCGATCTGTCTCTCTCTCTCTCGCTCGATCTGTCTTTCTCTCTTGCTCGATCTGTCTTTGTCGCTCGATCTGTCTTTTTCTCTAGCTCGATCTGTCTTTCTCTCTCGCTCGATCTGTCTTTCTCTCTCGCTCGATCTGTCTTTCTCTCTCGCTCGATCTGTCTTTCTCTCTCGCTCGATCTGTCTTTCTCTCTCGCTCGATCTGTCTTTCTCGCTCGATCTGTCTTTCTCTCTCGCTCGATCTGTCTTTCTCTCTCGCTCGATCTGTCTTTCTCTCTCGCTCGATCTGTCTTTCTCTCTCGCTCGATCTGTCTTTCTCTCTCGCTCGATCTGTCTTTCTCTCTCGCTCGATCTGTCTTCCACGCGCTCGATCTGTCTTCCTCGCGCTCGATCTGTCTTCCTCGCGCTCGATCTGTCTTCCTCGCGCTCGATCTGTCTTCCTCGCGCTCGATCTGTCTTCCTCGCGCTCGACCTGTCTTCCTCGCGCTCGACCTGTCTTCCTCGCGCTCGACCTGTCTTCCTCGCGCTCGACCTGTCTTCCTCGCGCTCGATCTGTTTTCTCGCGCTCGCTCGATCTGTCTCTCTCGCTCTCGCTCGATCTGTCTTTCTCTCTCGCTCGATCTGTCTCTCTCGCTCTCGTTCGATCTGTCTCTCTCGCTGCCGTTCGATCTGTCTTTCTCTCTCGCTCGATCTGTATTTCTCTCTCGCTCGATCTGCTTTTCTCTCTCGCTCGATCTGCCTTTTTCGCTCGATCTATCCTTCTCTCTCGCTCGATCTGTCTTTCTCTCTCGCTCGATCTGTCTTTCCCTCTCGCTCGATCTGTCTTTCCCTCTCGCTCGATCTGTCTTTCCCTCTCGCTCGATCTGTCTTTCTCTCTCGCTCGATCTGTCTTTCCCTCTCGCTCGATCTGTCTTTCCCTCTCGCTCGATCTGTCTTTCCCTCTCGCTCGATCTGTCTTTCCCTCTCGCTCGATCTGTCTTTCCCTCTCGCTCGATCTGTCTTTCCCTCTCGCTCGATCTGTCCTTCTCTCTCGCTCGATCTGTCTTTCCCTCTCGCTCGATCTGTCTTTCCCTCTCGCTCGATCTGTCTTTCCCTCTCGCTCGATCTGTCTTTCTCTCTCGCTCGATCTGTCTTTCTCTCTCGCTCGATCTGTCTTTCTCTCTCGCTCGATCTGTCCTTCTCTCTCGCTCGATCTGCTTTTCTCTCTCGCTCGATCTGCCTTTCTCGCTCGATCTATCCTTCTCTCTCGCTCGATCTGTCTTTCTCTCTCGCTCGATCTGTCTTTCTCTCTCGCTCGATCTGCTTTTCTCTCTCGCTCGATCTGCCTTTCTCGCTCGATCTGCCTTTCTCGCTCGATCTGTCTTTCTCTCTCGCTCGATCTGTCCTTCTCTCTCGCTTGAACTGTCCTTCTCTCTCGCTCGATCTGTCTTTCCCTCTCACTCGATCTGTCTTTCCCTCTCGCTCGACCTGTCTGTCTCTCTCTTTCGATCTGTCTGTCTCGCTCGCTCGATCTGTCTTTCACTTTCGCTCGATCTGTTTTTCGCTCCCGCTCGATCTGTCTCTCTCGCTCTCGTTCGATCTGTCTCTCTCGCTCTCGTTCGATCTGTCTCTCTCGCTCTCGTTCGATCTGTCTCTCTCGCTCTCGTTCGATCTGTCTTTGTCTCTCGCTCGATCTGTCTTTCTCTCTCGCTCGATCTGTCTTTCTCTCTCGCTCGATCTGTCTTTCTCCCTCGCTCGACCTGCCTTTCTCTCTCTCTCCCTCTGGCTTTCTCCCTCGATCTGTCTGTCTTTCTCTCTCGCTCGATCTGCCTTTCTCGCTCGATCTGTCTTTCTCTCTAGCTCGATCTGTCTTTCTCTCTCGCTCGATCTGTCTTTCTCTCTCGCTCGATCTGTCTTTCTCGCTCGCTCGATCTGTCTTTCTCGCTCGATCTGTCTTTCTCTCTCGCTCGATCTGTCTTTCTCGCTCGATCTGTCTTTCCCTCTCGCTCGATCTGTCTTTCTCTCTCGCTCGATGTGCCTTTCTCGCTCGATCTATCCTTCTCTCTCGCTCGATCTGTCTTTCTCTCTCGCTCGATCTGTCTTTCCCTCTTGCTCGATCTGTCTTTCCCTCTCGCTCGATCTGTCTTTCTCTCTCGCTCGATCTGTCTTTCTCTCTCGCTCGATCTGTCTCTCTCGCTCGATCTGTCTGTCTCTCTCGCTCGACCTGTCTGTCTCTCTCGCTCGACCTGTCTGTCTCTCTCGCTCGACCTGTCTGTCTCTCTCGCTCGACCTGTCTGTCTCGCTCGCTCGATCTGTCTTTCCCTCTCGCTCGATCTGTCTTTCTCTCTCGCTCGATCTGCCTTTCTCGCTCGATCTATCCTTCTCTCTCGCTCGATCTGTCTTTCCCTCTCGCTCGATCTGTCTTTCTCTCTCGCTCGATCTGTCTTTCCCTCTCGCTCGATCTGTCTTTCCCTCTCGCTCGATCTGTCTTTCTCTCTCGCTCGATCTGTCTTTCTCTCTCGCTCGATCTGTCTTTCTCTCTCGCTCGATCTGTCTTTCTCTCTCGCTCGATCTGTCTTTCTCTCTCGCTCGATCTGTCTTTCTCTCTCGCTCGATCTGTCTCGCTCGCTCGATCTGTCTTTCTCTCTCGCTCGATCTGTCTTTCTCTCTCGCTCGATCTGTCTTTCTCTCTCGCTCGATCTGTCTTTCTCTCTCGCTCGATCTGTCTTTCTCTCTCGCTCGATCTGTCTCTCTCGCTCGACCTGTCTGTCTCGCTCGCTCGATCTGTCTTTCACTTTCGCTCGATCTGTTTTTCGCTCCCGCTCGATCTGTCTCTCTCGCTCTCGTTCGATCTGTCTCTCTCGCTCTCGTTCGATCTGTCTCTCTCGCTCGATCTGTCTGTCTCTCTCGCTCGATCTGTCTTTCTCTCTCGCTCGACCTGTCTGTCTCGCTCGCTCGACCTGTCTTTCACTTTCGCTCGATCTGTTTGTCGCTCCCGCTCGATCTGTCTCTCTCGCTCTCGTTCGATCTGTCTCTCTCGCTCTCGTTCGATCTGTTTGTCTCGCTCTCGTTCGATCTGTCTGTCTCGCTCTCGTTCGATCTGTCTGTCTCGCTCTCGTTCGATCTGTCTGTCTCGCTCTCGTTCGATCTGTCTCTCTCGCTCTCGTTCGATCTGTCTCTCTCGCTCTCGTTCGATCTGTCTCTCTCGCTCTCGTTCGATCTGTCTTTCTATCTCGCTCGATCTGTCTTTCTCTCGCTTGATCTGTCTTTCTCTCCTTCGATCTGTCTCTCTCTCTCTCGCTCGATCTGTCTTTCTCTCTTGCTCGATCTGTCTTTGTCGCTCGATCTGTCTTTTTCTCTCGCTCGATCTGTCTTTCTCTCTCGCTCGATCTGTCTTTCTCTCTCGCTCGATCTGTCTTTCTCTCTCGCTCGATCTGTCTTTCTCGCTCGATCTGTCTTTCTCTCTCGCTCGATCTGTCTTTCTCTCTCGCTCGATCTGTCTTTCTCGCTCGATCTGTCTTTCTCTCTCGCTCGATCTGTCTTTCTCTCTCGCTCGATCTGTCTTCCACGCGCTCGATCTGTCTTCCTCGCGCTCGATCTGTCTTCCTCGCGCTCGATCTGTCTTCCTCGCGCTCGATCTGTCTTCCTCGCGCTCGATCTGTCTTCCTCGCGCTCGATCTGTCTTCCTCGCGCTCGAACTGTCTTCCTCGCGCTCGACCTGTCTTCCACGCGCTCGATCTGTCTTCCTCGCGCTCGATCTGTCTTCCTCGCGCTCGATCTGTCTTCCTCGCGCTCGATCTGTCTTCCTCGCGCTCGATCTGTCTTCCTCTCGCTCGATCTGTCTTCCTCGCGCTCGATCTGTCTTCCTCGCGCTCGATCTGTCTTCCTCGCGCTCGATCTGTCTTCCTCGCGCTCGATCTGTCTTCCTCGCGCTCGAACTGTCTTCCTCGCGCTCGACCTGTCTTCCTCGCGCTCGACCTGTCTTCCTCGCGCTCGACCTGTCTTCCTCGCGCTCGACCTGTCTTCCTCGCGCTCGACCTGTCTTCCTCGCGCTCGATCTGTTTTCTCGCGCTCGCTCGATCTGTCTCTCTCGCTCTCGCTCGATCTGTCTTTCTCTCTCGCTCGATCTGTCTCTCTCGCTCTCGTTCGATCTGTCTCGCTCGCTGCCGTTCGATCTGTCTTTCTCTCTCGCTCGATCTGTATTTCTCTCTCGCTCGATCTGCTTTTCTCTCTCGCTCGATCTGCCTTTCTCGCTCGATCTATCCTTCTCTCTCGCTCGATCTGTCTTTCTCTCTCGCACGATCTGTCTTTCTCTCTCGCTCGATCTGCTTTTCTCTCTCGCTCGATCTGCCTTTCTCGCTCGATCTGTCTTTCTCTCTCGCTCGAACTGTCCTTCTCTCTCGCTCGATCTGTCTTTCCCTCTCGCTCGATCTGTCTTTCCCTCTCGCTCGATCTGTCTTTCCCTCTCGCTCGATCTGTCTTTCTCTCTCGCTCGATCTGTCTTTCCCTCTCGCTCGATCTGTCTTTCCCTCTCGCTCGATCTGTCTTTCCCTCTCGCTCGATCTGTCTTTCCCTCTCGCTCGATCTGTCTTTCCCTCTCGCTCGATCTGTCTTTCCCTCTCGCTCGATCTGTCTTTCCCTCTCGCTCGATCTGTCTTTCTCTCTCGCTCGATCTGTCTTTCCCTCTCGCTCGATCTGTCTTTCCCTCTCGCTCGATCTGTCCTTCTCTCTCGCTCGATCTGTCTTTCCCTCTCGCTCGATCTGTCTTTCCCTCTCGCTCGATCTGTCTTTCTCTCTCGCTCGATCTGTCTTTCTCTCTCGCTCGATCTGTCTTTCTCTCTCGCTCGATCTGTCCTTCTCTCTCGCTCGATCTGTCTTTCTCTCTCGCTCGATCTGTCTCTCTCGCTCTCTTTCGATCTGTCTCTCTCGCTGCCGCTCGATCTGTCCTTCTCTCTCGCTCGATCTGTCCTTCTCTCTCGCTCGACCTGTCTGTCTCGCTCGCTCGACCTGTCTTTCACTTTCGCTCGATCTGTTTGTCGCTCCCGCTCGATCTGTCTCTCTCGCTCTCGTTCGATCTGTCTCTCTCGCTCTCGTTCGATCTGTCTGTCTCGCTCTCGTTCGATCTGTCTGTCTCGCTCTCGTTCGATCTGTCTGTCTCGCTCTCGTTCGATCTGTCTGTCTCGCTCTCGTTCGATCTGTCTGTCTCGCTCTCGTTCGATCTGTCTGTCTCGCTCTCGTTCGATCTGTCTCTCTCGCTCTCGTTCGATCTGTCTCTCTCGCTCTCGTTCGATCTGTCTTTCTATCTCGCTCGATCTGTCTTACTCTCGCTTGATCTGTCTTTCTCTCCTTCGATCTGTCTCTCTCTCTCTCGCTCGATCTGTCTTTCTCTCTTGCTCGATCTGTCTTTGTCGCTCGATCTGTCTTTTTCTCTAGCTCGATCTGTCTTTCTCTCTCGCTCGATCTGTCTTTCTCTCTCGCTCGATCTGTCTTTCTCTCTCGCTCGATCTGTCTTTCTCTCTCGCTCGATCTGTCTTTCTCTCTCGCTCGATCTGTCTTTCTCGCTCGATCTGTCTTTCTCTCTCGCTCGATCTGTCTTTCTCTCTCGCTCGATCTGTCTTTCTCTCTCGCTCGATCTGTCTTTCTCTCTCGCTCGATCTGTCTTTCTCTCTCGCTCGATCTGTCTTCCACGCGCTCGATCTGTCTTCCACGCGCTCGATCTGTCTTCCTCGCGCTCGATCAGTCTTCCTCGCGCTCGATCTGTCTTCCTCGCGCTCGAACTGTCTTCCTCGCGCTCGACCTGTCTTCCACGCGCTCGATCTGTCTTCCTCGCGCTCGATCTGTCTTCCTCGCGCTCGATCTGTCTTCCTCGCGCTCGATCTGTCTTCCTCGCGCTCGATCTGTCTTCCTCGCGCTCGATCTGTCTTCCACGCGCTCGATCTGTCTTCCTCGCGCTCGATCTGTCTTCCTCGCGCTCGATCTGTCTTCCTCGCGCTCGATCTGTCTTCCTCGCGCTCGAACTGTCTTCCTCGCGCTCGACCTGTCTTCCTCGCGCTCGACCTGTCTTCCTCGCGCTCGACCTGTCTTCCTCGCGCTCGACCTGTCTTCCTCGCGCTCGATCTGTTTTCTCGCGCTCGCTCGATCTGTCTCTCTCGCTCTCGCTCGATCTGTCTTTCTCTCTCGCTCGATCTGTCTCTCTCGCTCTCGTTCGATCTGTCTCTCTCGCTGCCGTTCGATCTGTCTTTCTCTCTCGCTCGATCTGTATTTCTCTCTCGCTCGATCTGCTTTTCTCTCTCGCTCGATCTGCCTTTCTCGCTCGATCTATCCTTCTCTCTCGCTCGATCTGTCTTTCTCTCTCGCTCGATCTGTCTTTCCCTCTCGCTCGATCTGTCTTTCCCTCTCGCTCGATCTGTCTTTCCCTCTCGCTCGATCTGTCTTTCCCTCTCGCTCGATCTGTCTTTCCCTCTCGCTCGATCTGTCTTTCCCTCTCGCTCGATCTGTCTTTCCCTCTCGCTCGATCTGTCTTTCCCTCTCGCTCGATCTGTCTTTCCCTCTCGCTCGATCTGTCTTTCCCTCTCGCTCGATCTGTCCTTCTCTCTCGCTCGATCTGTCTTTCCCTCTCGCTCGATCTGTCTTTCCCTCTCGCTCGATCTGTCTTTCCCTCTCGCTCGATCTGTCTTTCTCTCTCGCTCGATCTGTCTTTCTCTCTCGCTCGATCTGTCTTTCTCTCTCGCTCGATCTGTCCTTCTCTCTCGCTCGATCTGCTTTTCTCTCTCGCTCGATCTGCCTTTCTCGCTCGATCTATCCTTCTCTCTCGCTCGATCTGTCTTTCTCTCTCGCTCGATCTGTCTTTCTCTCTCGCTCGATCTGCTTTTCTCTCTCGCTCGATCTGCCTTTCTCGCTCGATCTGTCTTTCTCTCTCGCTCGATCTGTCCTTCTCTCTCGCTTGAACTGTCCTTCTCTCTCGCTCGATCTGTCTTTCCCTCTCACTCGATCTGTCTTTCCCTCTCGCTCGACCTGTCTGTCTCTCTCGCTCGATCTGTCTGTCTCGCTCGCTCGATCTGTCTTTCACTTTCGCTCGATCTGTTTTTCGCTCCCGCTCGATCTGTCTCTCTCGCTCTCGTTCGATCTGTCTCTCTCGCTCTCGTTCGATCTGTCTCTCTCGCTCTCGTTCGATCTGTCTTTGTCTCTCGCTCGATCTGTCTTTCTCTCTCACTCGATCTGTCTTTCTCTCTCGCTCGATCTGTCTTTCTCCCTCGCTCGACCTGCCTTTCTCTCTCTCTCCCTCTGGCTTTCTCCCTCGATCTGTCTGTCTGTCTCTCTCGCTCGATCTGTCTGTCTTTCTCTCTCGCTCGATCTGCCTTTCTCGCTCGATCTGTCTTTCTCTCTAGCTCGATCTGTCTTTCTCTCTCGCTCGATCTGTCTTTCTCTCTCACTCGATCTGTCTTTCTCGCTCGCTCGATCTGTCTTTCTCGCTCGATCTGTCTTTCTCTCTCGCTCGATCTGTCTTTCTCGCTCGATCTGTCTTTCCCTCTCGCTCGATCTGTCTTTCTCTCTCGCTCGATGTGCCTTTCTCGCTCGATCTATCCTTCTCTCTCGCTCGATCTGTCTTTCTCTCTCGCTCGATCTGTCTTTCCCTCTTGCTCGATCTGTCTTTCCCTCTCGCTCGATCTGTCTTTCTCTCTCGCTCGATCTGTCTTTCTCTCTCGCTCGATCTGTCTCTCTCGCTCGATCTGTCTGTCTCTCTCGCTCGACCTGTCTGTCTCTCTCGCTCGACCTGTCTGTCTCTCTCGCTCGACCTGTCTGTCTCTCTCGCTCGACCTGTCTGTCTCTCTCGCTCGACCTGTCTGTCTCTCTCGCTCGACCTGTCTGTCTCGCTCGCTCGATCTGTCTTTCCCTCTCGCTCGATCTGTCTTTCTCTCTCGCTCGATCTGCCTTTCTCGCTCGATCTATCCTTCTCTCTCGCTCGATCTGTCTTTCCCTCTCGCTCGATCTGTCTTTCTCTCTCGCTCGATCTGTCTTTCCCTCTTGCTCGATCTGTCTTTCCCTCTCGTTCGATCTGTCTTTCTCTCTCGCTCGATCTGTCTTTCTCTCTCGCTCGATCTGTCTTTCTCTCTCGCTCGATCTGTCTTTCTCTCTCGCTCGATCTGTCTTTCTCTCTCGCTCGATCTGTCTTTCTCTCTCGCTCGATCTGTCTTTCTCTCTCGCTCGATCTGTCTCGCTCGCTCGATCTGTCTTTCTCTCTCGCTCGATCTGTCTTTCTCTCTCGCTCGATCTGTCTTTCTCTCTCGCTCGATCTGTCTTTCTCTCTCGCTCGATCTGTCTCTCTCGCTCGACCTGTCTGTCTCGCTCGCTCGATCTGTCTTTCACTTTCGCTCGATCTGTTTTTCGCTCCCGCTCGATCTGTCTCTCTCGCTCTCGTTCGATCTGTCTCTCTCGCTCTCGTTCGATCTGTCTCTCTCGCTCGATCTGTCTGTCTCTCTCGCTCGATCTGTCTTTCTCTCTCGCTCGATCTGTCTTTCTCTCTCACTCGATCTGTCTTTCTCTCTCGCTCGATCTGTCTTTCTCTCTCACTCGATCTGTCTTTCTCTCTCGCTCCATCTGTCTTTTTCGCTCCATCTGTCTTTTTCGCGCCATCTGTCTTTCTCTCTCGCTCGATCTGTCTTTCTCCCTCGCTCGACCTGCCTTTCTCTCTCTCTCCCTCTGGCTTTCTCGCTCGATCTGTCTTTCTCTCTCGCTCGATCTGTCTTTCTCTCTCGCTCGATCTGCCTTTCTCTCTCGCTCGATCTGCGTTTCTCTCTCGCTCGATCTGTCTTTCTTTCTCGCACGATCTGCCTTTCTCTCTCTCTCTCTGTCTGGCTGTCACTCTCGATCTGTCTGACTCTCGTTCGATCTGTCTTTCTCTTTCTCTTTCTCTCGATCTGTCTTTCTCGCTCGACCTGTCTGTCTCTCTCGCTCGACCTGTCTGTCTCTCTCGCTCGACCTGTCTTTCACTTTCGCTCGATCTGTTTTCCGCTCCCGCTCGATCTGTCTCTCTCGCTCTCGTTCGATCTGTCTCTCTCGCTCTCGTTCGATCTGTCTCTCTCGCTCGATCTGTCTTTCTCTCTCGCTCGATCTGTCTTTCTCTCTCGCTCGATCTGTCTTTCTCTCTCGCTCGATCTGTCTTTCTTTCTCGCTCGATCTGTCTTTTTCGCTCCATCTGTCTTTTTCGCTCCATCTGTCTTTTTCGCGCCATCTGTCTTTCTCTCTCGCTCGATCTGTCTTTCTCCCTCGCTCGACCTGCCTTTCTCTCTCTCTCCCTCTGGCTTTCTCCCTCGATCTGTCTGTCTGTCTGTCTCTCTCGCTCGATCTGTCTGTCTTTCTCTCTCGCTCGATCTGCCTTTCTCGTTCGATCTGTCTTTCTCTCTCGCTCGATCTGTCTGTCTCGCTCTCGCTCGATCTGTCTGTCTTTCTCGCTCGATCTGCCTTTCTCGCTCGATCTGTCTTTCTCTCTCGCTCGATCTGTCTGTCTCGCTCGATCTGTCTGTCTCGCTCGCTCGATCTGTCTTTCTCTCTCGCTCGATCTGTCTTTCTCTCTCGCTCGATCTGTCTTTCTCGCTCAATCTGTCTTTCTCTCTTGCTTGATCTGTCTTTCTCGCTCGATCTGTCTTTCTCGCTCGATCTGTCTTTCTCTCTCGCTCGATCTGTCTTTCTCGCTCGATCTGTCTTTCTCTCTCGCTCGATCTGTCTTTCTCTCTCGCTCGATCTGTCTTTCTTTCTCGCTCGATCTGTCTTTCTCTCTCGCTCGATCTGTCTTTCTCGCTCGCTCGATCTGCCTTTCTCTCTCGCTCGATCTGCCTTTCTCTCTCGCTCGATCTGCCTTTCTCTCTCGCTCGATCTGCCTTTCTCTCTCGATCTGTCTTTCTCTCTCGCTCGATCTGTCTGTCTCGCTCGATCTGTCTGTCTCGCTCGCTCGATCTGTCTTTCTCTCTCGCTCGATCTGTCTTTCTCTCTCGCTCGATCTGTCTTTCTCGCTCAATCTGTCTTTCTCTCTTGCTTGATCTGTCTTTCTCGCTCGATCTGTCTTTCTCGCTCGATCTGTCTTTCTCTCTCGCTCGATCTGTCTTTCTCGCTCGATCTGTCTTTCTCTCTCGCTCGATCTGTCTTTCTCTCTCGCTCGATCTGTCTTTCTTTCTCGCTCGATCTGTCTTTCTCTCTCGCTCGATCTGTCTTTCTCGCTCGCTCGATCTGCCTTTCTCTCTCGCTCGATCTGCCTTTCTCTCTCGCTCGATCTGTCTTTCTTTCTCGCACGATCTGCCTTTCTCTCTCTCTCTCTGTCTGGCTGTCACTCTCGATCTGTCTGACTCTCGTTCGATCTGTCTTTCTCTTTCTCTTTCTCTCGATCTGTCTTCCTCGCGCTCGATCTGTCTTCCTCGCGCTCGATCTGTCTTCCTCGCGCTCGATCTGTCTTCCTCGCGCTCGATCTGTCTTCCTCGCGCTCGATCTGTCTTCCTCGCGCTCGATCTGTCTTCCTCGCGCTCGATCTGTCTTCCTCGCGCTCGATCTGTCTTCCTCGCGCTCGATCTGTCTTCCTCTCTCGCTCGATCTGTCTTCCTTTCTCGCTCGACCTGTCTTTCTCTCTCGTTCGATCTGTCTTTCTCTCGCTTGATCTGTCTTTCTCTCCTTCGATCTGTCTCTCTCTCTCTCTCGCTCGATCTGTCTTTCTCTCTCGCTCGATCTGTCTTCCTCTCTCGCTCGATCTGTCTTTCTCGCTCGCTCGATCTGCCTTTCTCTCTCGCTCGATCTGCCTTTCTCTCTCGCTCGATCTGTCTTTCTTTCTCGCACGATCTGCCTTTCTCTCTCTCTCTCTGTCTGGCTGTCACTCTCGATCTGTCTGACTCTCGTTCGATCTGTCTTTCTCTTTCTCTTTCTCTCGATCTGTCTTCCTCGCGCTCGATCTGTCTTCCTCGCGCTCGATCTGTCTTCCTCGCGCTCGATCTGTCTTCCTCGCGCTCGATCTGTCTTCCTCGCGCTCGATCTGTCTTCCTCGCGCTCGATCTGTCTTCCTCGCGCTCGATCTGTCTTCCTCGCGCTCGATCTGTCTTCCTCGCGCTCGATCTGTCTTCCTCGCGCTCGATCTGTCTTCCTCGCGCTCGATCTGTCTTCCTCGCGCTCGATCTGTCTTCCTCTCTCGCTCGATCTGTCTTCCTCTCTCGCTCGACCTGTCTTTCTCTCTCGCTCGACCTGTCTTTCTCTCTCGCTCGATCTGTCCTTCTCTCTCGCTCGATCTGTCCTTCTCTCTCGCTCGACCTGTCTGTCTCGCTCGCTCGACCTGTCTTTCACTTTCGCTCGATCTGTTTGTCGCTCCCGCTCGATCTGTCTGTCTCGCTCTCGTTCGATCTGTCTGTCTCACTCTCGTTCGATCTGTCTGTCTCGCTCTCGTTCGATCTGTCTGTCTCGCTCTCGTTCGATCTGTCTCTCTCGCTCTCGTTCGATCTGTCTCTCTCGCTCTCGTTCGATCTGTCTTTCTATCTCGCTCGATCTGTCTTTCTCTCTCGTTCGATCTGTCTTTCTCTCGCTTGATCTGTCTTTCTCTCCTTCGATCTGTCTCTCTCTCTCTCGCTCGATCTGTCTTTCTCTCTTGCTCGATCTGTCTTTGTCGCTCGATCTGTCTTTTTCTCTCGCTCGATCTGTCTTTCTCTCTCGCTCGATCTGTCTTTCTCTCTCGCTCGATCTGTCTTTCTCTCTCGCTCGATCTGTCTTTCTCTCTCGCTCGATCTGTCTTTCTCGCTCGATCTGTCTTTCTCTCTCGCTCGATCTGTCTTTCTCTCTCGCTCGATCTGTCTTTCTCTCTCGCTCGATCTGTCTTTCTCTCTCGCTCGATCTGTCTTTCTCTCTCGCTCGATCTGTCTTCCACGCGCTCGATCTGTCTTCCTCGCGCTCGATCTGTCTTCCTCGCGCTCGATCTGTCTTCCTCGCGCTCGAACTGTCTTCCTCGCGCTCGACCTGTCTTCCACGCGCTCGATCTGTCTTCCTCGCGCTCGACCTGTCTTCCTCGCGCTCGATCTGTTTTCTCGCGCACGCTCGATCTGTCTCTCTCGCTCTCGCTCGATCTGTCTTTCTCTCTCGCTCGATCTGTCTCTCTCGCTCTCGTTCGATCTGTCTCTCTCGCTGCCGTTCGATCTGTCTTTCTCTCTCGCTCGATCTGTATTTCTCTCTCGCTCGATCTGCTTTTCTCTCTCGCTCGATCTGCCTTTCTCGCTCGATCTATCCTTCTCTCTCGCTCGATCTGTCTTTCTCTCTCGCTCGATCTGTCTTTCTCTCTCGCTCGATCTGCTTTTCTCTCTCGCTCGATCTGCCTTTCTCGCTCGATCTGTCTTTCTCTCTCGCTCGATCTGTCCTTCGCTCTCGCTCGAACTGTCCTTCCCTCTCGCTCGATCTGTCTTTCCCTCTCGCTCGATCTGTCTTTCCCTCTCGCTCGATCTGTCTTTCCCTCTCGCTCGATCTGTCCTTCTCTCTCGCTCGATCTGTCTTTCCCTCTCGCTCGATCTGTCTTTCCCTCTCGCTCGATCTGTCTTTCTCTCTCGCTCGATCTGTCTTTCTCTCTCGCTCGATCTGTCTTTCTCTCTCGCTCGATCTGTCCTTCTCTCTCGCTCGATCTGCTTTTCTCTCTCGCTCGATCTATCCTTCTCTCTCGCTCGATCTGTCTTTCTCTCTCGCTCGATCTGTCTTTCTCTCTCGCTCGATCTGTCTTTCTCTCTCGCTCGATCTGCCTTTCTCGCTCGATCTGTCTTTCTCTCTCGCTCGATCTGTCCTTCTCTCTCGCTCGAACTGTCCTTCTCTCTCGCTCGATCTGTCTTTCCCTCTCGCTCGATCTGTCTTTCCCTCTCGCTCGATCTGTCTTTTTCTCTCGCTCGATCTGTCTTTCTCTCTCGCTCGATCTGTCTCTCTCGCTCTCGTTCGATCTGTCTCTCTCGCTGCCGTTCGATCTGTCTTTCTCTCTCGCTCGATCTGTATTTCTCTCTCGCTCGATCTGCTTTTCTCTCTCGCTCGATATGCCTTTCTCGCTCGATCTGTCTTTCTCTCTCGCTCGATCTGTCTTTCTCTCTCGCTCGATCTGTCTTTCTCTCTCGCTCGATCTGCTTTTCTCTCTCGCTCGGTCTGCCTTTCTCGCTCGATCTGTCTTTCTCTCTCGCTCGATCTATCCTTCTCTCTCGCTCGATCTGTCTGTCTCTCTCGCTCGACCTGTCTGTCTCTCTCGCTCGACCTGTCTTTCACTTTCGCTCCATCTGTCTTTTTCGCTCCATCTGTCTTTTTCGCTCCATCTGTCTTTTTCGCTCCATCTGTCTTTTTCGCTCCATCTGTCTTTTTCGCTCCATCTGTCTTTTTCGCTCCATCTGTCTTTTTCGCGCCATCTGTCTTTCTCTCTCGCTCGATCTGTCTTTCTCCCTCGCTCGACCTGCCTTTCTCTCTCTCTCCCTCTGGCTTTCTCCCTCGATCTGTCTGTCTGTCTGTCTCTCTCGCTCGATCTGTCTGTCTTTCTCGCTCGATCTGCCTTTCTCGTTCGATCTGTCTTTCTCTCTCGCTCGATCTGTCTGTCTCGCTCTCGCTCGATCTGTCTGTCTTTCTCGCTCGATCTGCCTTTCTCGCTCGATCTGTCTTTCTCTCTCGCTCGATCTGTCTGTCTCGCTCGATCTGTCTGTCTCGCTCGCTCGATCTGTCTTTCTCTCTCGCTCGATCTGTCTTTCTCTCTCGCTCGATCTGTCTTTCTCGCTCGATCTGTCTTTCTCTCTTGCTTGATCTGTCTTTCTCGCTCGATCTGTCTTTCTCGCTCGATCTGTCTTTCTCTCTCGCTCGATCTGTCTTTCTCGCTCGCTCGATCTGTCTTTCTCGCTCGATCTGTCTTTCTCTCTCGCTCGATCTGTCTTTCTCTCTCGCTCGATCTGTCTTTCTCTCTCGCTCGATCTGTCTTTCTCTCTCGCTCGATCTGTCTTTCTCGCTCGCTCGATCTGCCTTTCTCTCTCGCTCGATCTGCCTTTCTCTCTCGCTCGATCTGTCTTTCTTTCTCGCACGATCTGCCTTTCTCTCTCTCTCTCTGTCTGGCTGTCACTCTCGATCTGTCTGACTCTCGTTCGATCTGTCTTTCTCTTTCTCTTTCTCTCGATCTGTCTTCCTCGCGCTCGATCTGTCTTCCTCGCGCTCGATCTGTCTGTCTCGCTCGCTCGATCTGTCTTTCACTCTCGCTCGATCTGTCTTTCTCTCTCGCTCGATCTGTCTTTCTCACTCGATCTGCCTTTCTCTCTTGCTTGATCTGTCTTTCTCGCTCGATCTGTCTTTCTCGCTCGATCTGTCTTTCTCTCTCGCTCGATCTGTCTTTCTCGCTCGATCTGTCTTTCTCTCTCGCTCGATCTGTCTTTCTCTCTCGCTCGATCTGCCTTTCTCTCTCGCTCGATCTGCCTTTCTCTCTCGCTCGATCTGTCTTTCTTTCTCGCACGATCTGCCTTTCTTTCTCTCTCTCTGTCTGGCTGTCACTCTCGATCTGTCTGACTCTCGTTCGATCTGTCTTTCTCTTTCTCTTTCTCTCGATCTGTCTTCCTCGCGCTCGATCTGTCTTCCTCGCGCTCGATCTGTCTGTCTCGCTCGCTCGATCTGTCTTTCTCGCGCTCGATCTGTCTTCCTCGCGCTCGATCTGTCTTCCTCGCGCTCGATCTGTCTTCCTCGCGCTCGATCTGTCTTCCTCGCGCTCGATCTGTCTTCCTCGCGCTCGATCTGTCTTCCTCGCGCTCGATCTGTCTTCCTCGCGCTCGATCTGTCTTCCTCGCGCTCGATCTGTCTTCCTCGCGCTCGATCTGTCTTCCTCGCGCTCGATCTGTCTTCCTCGCGCTGGATCTGTCTTCCTCGCGCTCGATCTGTCTTCCTCGCGCTCGATCTGTCTTCCTCGCGCTCGATCTGTCTTCCTCGCGCTCGATCTGTCTTCCTCGCGCTCGATCTGTCTTCCTCTCTCGCTCGATCTGTCTTTCTCTCTCGCTCGATCTGTCTTTCTCTCTCGCTCGATCTGTCTTTCTCTCTCGCTCGATCTGTCTTTCTCTCTCGCTCGATCTGTCTTTCTCTCTCGCTCGATCTGTCTTTCTCTCTCGCTCGATCTGTCTCTCTCGCTCTCTTTCGATCTGTCTCTCTCGCTGCCGCTCGATCTGTCCTTCTCTCTCGCTCGATCTGTCCTTCTCTCTCGCTCGACCTGTGTGTCTCGCTCGCTTGACCTGTCTTTCACTTTCGCTCGATCTCTTTGTCGCTCTCGTTCGATCTGTCTCTCTCGCTCTCGTTCGTTCTGTCTGTCTCGCTCTCGTTCGATCTGTCTGTCTCGCTCTCGTTCGATCTGTCTGTCTCGCTCTCGTTCGATCTGTCTGTCTCGCTCTCGTTCGATCTGTCTGTCTCGCTCTCGTTCGATCTGTCTGTCTCGCTCTCGTTCGATCTGTCTGTCTCGCTCTCGTTCGATCTGTCTCTCTCGCTCTCGTTCGATCTGTCTTTCTATCTCGCTCGATCTGTCTTTCTCTCTCGTTCGATCTGTCTTTCTCTCGCTTGATCTGTCTTTCTCTCCTTCGATCTGTCTCTCTCTCTCTCGCTCGATCTGTCTTTCTCTCTTGCTCGATCTGTCTTTGTCGCTCGATCTGTCTTTTTCTCTCGCTCGATCTGTCTTTCTCTCTCGCTCGATCTGTCTTTCTCTCTCGCTCGATCTGTCTTTCTCTCTCGCTCGATCTGTCTTTCTCTCTCGCTCGATCTGTCTTTCTCGCTCGATCTGTCTTTCTCTCTCGCTCGATCTGTCTTTCTCTCTCGCTCGATCTGTCTTTCTCTCTCGCTCGATCTGTCTTTCTCTCTCGCTCGATCTGTCTTTCTCTCTCGCTCGATCTGTCGTCCACGCGCTCGATCTGTCTTCCACGCGCTCGATCTGACTTCCTCGCGCTCGATCTGTCTTCCTCGCGCTCGATCTGTTTTCCTCGCGCTCGATCTGTCTTCCTCGCGCTCGATCTGTCTTCCTCGCGCTCGATCTGTCTTCCTCGCGCTCGAACTGTCTTCCTCGCGCTCGACCTGTCTTCCTCGCGCTCGACCTGTCTTCCTCGCGCTCGATCTGTCTTCCTCTCGCTCGACCTGTCTTCCTCGCGCTCGATCTGTCTTCCTCGCGCTCGACCTGTCTTCCTCGCGCTCGACCTGTCCTCCTCGCGCTCGATCTGTCTTTCTCTCTCGCTCGATCTGTCTTTCTCTCTCGCTCGATCTGTCTCTCTCGCTCTCTTTCGATCTGTCTCTCTCGCTGCCGCTCGATCTGTCCTTCTCTCTCGCTCGATCTGTCCTTCTCTCTCGCTCGACCTGTCTGTCTCGCTCGCTCGACCTGTCTTTCACTTTCGCTCGATCTGTTTGTCGCTCCCGCTCGATCTGTCTCTCTCGCTCTCGTTCGATCTGTCTCTCTCGCTCTCGTTCGATCTGTCTGTCTCGCTCTCGTTCGATCTGTCTGTCTCGCTCTCGTTCGATCTGTCTGTCTCGCTCTCGTTCGATCTGTCTGTCTCGCTCTCGTTCGATCTGTCTGTCTCGCTCTCGTTCGATCTGTCTGTCTCGCTCTCGTTCGATCTGTCTCTCTCGCTCTCGTTCGATCTGTCTTTCTATCTCGCTCGATCTGTCTTTCTCTCTCGTTCGATCTGTCTTTCTCTCGCTTGATCTGTCTTTCTCTCCTTCGATCTGTCTCTCTCTCTCTCGCTCGATCTGTCTTTCTCTCTTGCTCGATCTGTCTTTGTCGCTCGATCTGTCTTTTTCTCTCGCTCGATCTGTCTTTCTCTCTCGCTCGATCTGTCTTTCTCTCTCGCTCGATCTGTCTTTCTCTCTCGCTCGATCTGTCTTTCTCTCTCGCTCGATCTGTCTTTCTCTCTCGCTCGATCTGTCTTTCTCGCTCGATCTGTCTTTCTCTCTCGCTCGATCTGTCTTTCTCTCTCGCTCGATCTGTCTTTCTCTCTCGCTCGATCTGTCTTTTTCTCTCGCTCGATCTGTCTTTCTCTCTCGCTCGATCTGTCTTTCTCTCTCGCTCGATCTGTCTTTCTCTCTCGCTCGATCTGTCTTTCTCTCTCGCTCGATCTGTCTTTCTCGCTCGATCTGTCTTTCTCTCTCGCTCGATCTGTCTTTCTCTCTCGCTCGATCTGTCTTTCTCTCTCGCTCGATCTGTCTTCCTCGCGCTCGATCTGTCTTCCACGCGCTCGATCTGTCTTCCTCGCGCTCGATCTGTCTTCCTCGCGCTCGATCTGTTTTCCTCGCGCTCGATCTGTCTTCCTCGCGCTCGATCTGTCTTCCTCGCGCTCGATCTGTCTTCCTCGCGCTCGATCTGTCTTCCTCGCGCTCGAACTGTCTTCCTCGCGCTCGACCTGTCTTCCTCGCGCTCGACCTGTCTTCCTCGCGCTCGATCTGTCTTCCTCTCGCTCGATCTGTCTTCCTCGCGCTCGACCTGTCTTCCTCGCGCTCGACCTGTCTTCCTCGCGCTCGACCTGTCCTCCTCGCGCTCGACCTGTCTTCCTCGCGCTCGACCTGTCTTCCTCGCGCTCTATCTGTTTTCTCGCGCTCGCTCGATCTGTCTCTCTCGCTCTCGCTCGATCTGTCTTTCTCTCTCGCTCGATCTGTCTCTCTCGCTCTCGTTCGATCTGTCTCTCTCGCTGCCGTTCGATCTGTCTTTCTCTCTCGCTCGATCTGTATTTCTCTCTCGCTCGATCTGCTTTTCTCTCTCGCTCGATCTGCCTTTCTCGCTCGATCTATCCTTCTCTCTCGCTCGATCTGTCTTTCTCTCTCGCTCGATCTGTCTTTCTCTCTCGCTCGATCTGCTTTTCTCTCTCGCTCGATCTGCCTTTCTCGCTCGATCTGTCTTTCTCTCTCGCTCGAACTGTCCTTCTCTCTCGCTCGATCTGTCTTTCCCTCTCGCTCGATCTGTCTTTCCCTCTCGCTCGATCTGTCTTTCTCTCTCGCTCGATCTGTCTTTCTCTCTCGCTCGATCTGTCCTTCTCTCTCGCTCGATCTGCTTTTCTCTCTCGCTCGATCTGCCTTTCTCGCTCGATCTATCCTCTCTCGCTCGATCTGTCTTTCTCTCTCGCTCGATCTGCTTTTCTCTCTCGCTCGATCTGTCTTTCTCGCTCGATCTGTCTTTCTCTCTCGCTCGATCTGTCTTTCTCGCTCGCTCGATCTGTCTTTCTCGCTCGATCTGTCTTTCTCTCTCGCTCGATCTGTCTTTCTCTCTCGCTCGATCTGTCTTTCTCTCTCGCTCGATCTGTCTTTCTCTCTCGCTCGATCTGTCTTTCTCTCTCGCTCGATCTGTCTTTCTCGCTCGCTCGATCTGCCTTTCTCTCTCGCTCGATCTGCCTTTCTCTCTCGCTCGATCTGTCTTTCTTTCTCGCACGATCTGCCTTTCTCTCTCTCTCTCTGTCTGGCTGTCACTCTCGATCTGTCTGACTCTCGTTCGAACTGTCTTTCTCTTTCTCTTTCTCTCGATCTGTCTTCCTCGCGCTCGATCTGTCTTCCTCGCGCTCGATCTGTCTTCCTCGCGCTCGATCTGTCTGTCTCGCTCGCTCGATCTGTCTTTCTCTCTCGCTCGATCTGTCTTTCTCTCTCGCTCGATCTGTCTTTCTCGCTCGATCTGCCTTTCTCTCTTGCTTGATCTGTCTTTCTCGCTCGATCTGTCTTTCTCGCTCGATCTGTCTTTCTCTCTCGCTCGATCTGTCTTTCTCGCTCGATCTGTCTTTCTCTCTCGCTCGATCTGTCTTTCTCTCTAGCTCGATCTGTCTTTCTCTCTCGCTCGATCTGTCTTTCTCTCTCGCTCGATCTGTCTTTCTCGCTCGCTCGATCTGTCTTTCTTTCTCGCACGATCTGCCTTTCTCTCTCTCTCTCTGTCTGGCTGTCACTCTCGATCTGTCTGACTCTCGTTCGATCTGTCTTTCTCTTTCTCTTTCTCTCGATCTGTCTTCCTCGCGCTCGATCTGTCTTCCTCGCGCTCGATCTGTCTTCCTCGCGCTCGATCTGTCTTCCTCGCGCTCGATCTGTCTTCCTCGCGCTCGATCTGTCTTCCTCGCGCTCGATCTGTCTTCCTCGCGCTCGATCTGTCTTCCTCGCGCTCGATCTGTCTTCCTCGCGCTCGATCTGTCTTCCTCGCGCTCGATCTGTCTTCCTCGCGCTCGATCTGTCTTCCTCGCGCTCGATCTGTCTTCCTCGCGCTCGATCTGTCTTCCTCGCGCTCGATCTGTCTTCCTCGCGCTCGATCTGTCTTCCTCGCGCTCGATCTGTCTTCCTCGCGCTCGATCTGTCTTCCTCGCGCTCGATCTGTCTTCCTCGCGCTCGATCTGTCTTCCTCGCGCTCGATCTGTCTTCCTCGCGCTCGATCTGTCTTCCTCTCTCGCTCGATCTGTCTTTCTCTCTCGCTCGATCTGTCTTTCTCTCTCGCTCGATCTGTCTTTCTCTCTCGCTCGATCTGTCTTTCTCTCTCGCTCGATCTGTCTCTCTCGCTCTCTTTCGATCTGTCTCTCTCGCTGCCGCTCGATCTGTCCTTCTCTCTCGCTCCATCTGTCCTTCTCTCTCGCTCGACCTGTCTGTCTCGCTCGCTCGACCTGTCTTTCACTTTCGCTCGATCTGTTTGTCGCTCCCGCTCGATCTGTCTCTCTCGCTCTCGTTCGATCTGTCTCTCTCGCTCTCGTTCGATCTGTCTGTCTCGCTCTCGTTCGATCTGTCTGTCTCGCTCTCGTTCGATCTGTCTGTCTCGCTCTCGTTCGATCTGTCTGTCTCGCTCTCGTTCGATCTGTCTGTCTCGCTCTCGTTCGATCTGTCTGTCTCGCTCTCGTTCGATCTGTCTGTCTCGCTCTCGTTCGATCTGTCTGTCTCGCTCTCGTTCGATCTGTCTGTCTCGCTCTCGTTCGATCTGTCTGTCTCGCTCTCGTTCGATCTGTCTCTCTCGCTCTCGTTCGATCTGTCTCTCTCGCTCTCGTTCGATCTGTCTCTCTCGCTCTCGTTCGATCTGTCTTTCTATCTCGCTCGATCTGTCTTTCTCTCTCGTTCGATCTGTCTTTCTCTCGCTTGATCTGTCTTTCTCTCCTTCGATCTGTCTCTCTCTCTCTCGCTCGATCTGTCTTTCTCTCTTGCTCGATCTGTCTTTGTCGCTCGATCTGTCTTTTTCTCTCGCTCGATCTGTCTTTCTCTCTCGCTCGATCTGTCTTTCTCTCTCGCTCGATCTGTCTTTCTCTCTCGCTCGATCTGTCTTTCTCTCTCGCTCGATCTGTCTTTCTCGCTCGATCTGTCTTTCTCTCTCGCTCGATCTGTCTTTCTCTCTCGCTCGATCTGTCTTTCTCTCTCGCTCGATCTGTCTTTCTCTCTCGCTCGATCTGTCTTTCTCTCTCGCTCGATCTGTCTTCCTCGCGCTCGATCTGTCTTCCTCGCGCTCGATCTGTCTCCCACGCGCTCGATCTGTCTTCCTCGCGCTCGATCTGTCTTCCTCGCGCTCGATCTGTCTTCCTCGCGCTCGATCTGTCTTCCTCGCGCTCGATCTGTCTTCCTCGCGCTCGATCTGTCTTCCTCGCGCTCGATCTGTCTTCCTCGCGCTCGAACTGTCTTCCTCGCGCTCGACCTGTCTTCCTCGCGCTCGACCTGTCTTCCTCGCGCTCGACCTGTCTTCCTCGCGCTCGACCTGTCTTCCTCGCGCTCGACCTGTCTTCCTCGCGCTCGATCTGTTTTCTCGCGCTCGCTCGATCTGTCTCTCTCGCTCTCGCTCGATCTGTCTTTCTCTCTCGCTCGATCTGTCTCTCTCGCTCTCGTTCGATCTGTCTCTCTCGCTGCCGTTCGATCTGTCTTTCTCTCTCGCTCGATCTGTATTTCTCTCTCGCTCGATCTGCTTTTCTCTCTCGCTCGATCTGCCTTTCTCGCTCGATCTATCCTTCTCTCTCGCTCGATCTGTCTTTCTCTCTCGCTCGATCTGTCTTTCTCTCTCGCTCGATCTGCTTTTCTCTCTCGCTCGATCTGCCTTTCTCGCTCGATCTGTCTTTCTCTCTCGCTCGATCTGTCCTTCTCTCTCGCTCGAACTGTCCTTCTCTCTCGCTCGATCTGTCCTTCCCTCTCGCTCGATCTGTCTTTCCCTCTCGCTCGATCTGTCTTTCCCTCTCGCTCGATCTGTCTTTCTCTCTCTCTCGATCTGTCTTTCCCTCTCGCTCGATCTGTCTTTCCCTCTCGCTCGATCTGTCTTTCTCTCTCGCTCGATCTGTCTTTCTCTCTCGCTCGATCTGTCTTTCTCTCTCGCTCGATCTGTCCTTCTCTCTCGCTCGATCTGCTTTTCTCTCTCGCTCGATCTGCCTTTCTCGCTCGATCTATCCTCTCTCGCTCGATCTATCCTCTCTCGCTCGATCTGTCTTTCTCTCTCGCTCGATCTGCTTTTCTCTCTCGCTCGATCTGCCTTTCTCGCTCGATCTGTCTTTCTCTCTCGCTCGATCTGTCCTTCTCTCTCGCTCGAACTGTCCTTCTCTCTCGCTCGATCTGTCTTTCCCTCTCGCTCGATCTGTCTTTCCCTCTCGCTCGATCTGTCTTTCCCTCTCGCTCGATCTGTCTTTCCCTCTCGCTCGATCTGTCTTTCTCTCTCGCTCGATCTGTCTTTCTCTCTCGCTCGATCTGTCTTTCTCTCTCGCTCGATCTGTCTTTCTCTCTCGCTCGATCTGTCTCTCTCGCTCTCGTTCGATCTGTCTCTCTCGCTGCCGTTCGATCTGTCTTTCTCTCTCGCTCGATCTGTATTTCTCTCTCGCTCGATCTGCTTTTCTCTCTCGCTCGATCTGCCTTTCTCGCTCGATCTGTCTTTCTCTCTCGCTCGATCTGTCTTTCTCTCTCGCTCGATCTGTCTTTCTCTCTCGCTCGATCTGTCTTTCTCGCTCGAACTGTCCTTCTCTCTCGCTCGATCTGTCTTTCCCTCTCGCTCGATCTGTCTTTCCCTCTCGCTCGATCTGTCTTTCTCTCTCGCTCGATCTGTCTTTCTCGCTCGATCTGTCTTTCTCTCTCGCTCGATCTGTCTTTCTCTCTCGCTCGATCTGTCTCTCTCGCTCTCGTTCGATCTGTCTCTCTCGCTCTCGTTCGATCTGTCTCTCTCGCTCGATCTGTCTTTCTCTCTCGCTCGATCTGTCTTTCTCTCTCGCTCGATCTGTCTTTCTCTCTCGCTCGATCTGTCTTTCTCTCTCGCTCGATCTGTCTTTCTTGCTCGATCTGTCTTTTTCGCTCCATCTGTCTTTTTCGCTCCATCTGTCTTTTTCGCGCCATCTGTCTTTCTCTCTCGCTCGATCTGTCTTTCTCCCTCGCTCGACCTGCCTTTCTCTCTCTCTCCCTCTGGCTTTCTCCCTCGATCTGTCTGTCTGTCTGTCTCTCTCGCTCGATCTGTCTTTCTTTCTCTCTCGCTCGATCTGCCTTTCTCGCTCGATCTGTCTTTCTCTCTCGCTCGATCTGTCTGTCTCGCTCGATCTGTCTGTCTCGCTCGCTCGATCTGTCTTTCTCTCTCGCTCGATCTGTCTTTCTCTCTTGCTTGATCTGTCTTTCTCGCTCGATCTGTCTTTCTCGCTCGATCTGTCTTTCTCTCTCGCTCGATCTGTCTTTCTCGCTCGCTCGATCTGTCTTTCTCGCTCGATCTGTCTTTCTCTCTCGCTCGATCTGTCTTTCTCTCTCGCTCGATCTGTCTTTCTCTCTCGCTCGATCTGTCTTTCTCTCTCGCTCGATCTGCCTTTCTCTCTCGCTCGATCTGCCTTTCTCGCTCGATCTGTCTTTCTTTCTCGCTCGATCTGCCTTTCTCTCTCTCTCTCTGTCTGGCTGTCACTCTCGATCTGTCTGACTCTCGTTCGATCTGTCTTTCTCTTTCTCTTTCTCTCGATCTGTCTTCCTCGCGCTCGATCTGTCTTCCTCGCGCTCGATCTGTCTTCCTCGCGCTCGATCTGTCTTCCTCGCGCTCGATCTGTCTTCCTCGCGCTCGATCTGTCTTCCTCGCGCTCGATCTGTCTTCCTCGCGCTCGATCTGTCTTCCTCGCGCTCGATCTGTCTTCCTCGCGCTCGATCTGTCTTCCTCGCGCTCGATCTGTCTTCCTCGCGCTCGATCTGTCTTCCTCGCGCTCGATCTGTCTTCCTCGCGCTCGATCTGTCTTCCTCGCGCTCGATCTGTCTTCCTCGCGCTCGATCTGTCTTCCTCGCGCTCGATCTGTCTTCCTCGCGCTCGATCTGTCTTCCTCGCGCTCGATCTGTCTTCCTCGCGCTCGATCTGTCTTCCTCGCGCTCGATCTGTCTTCCTCGCGCTCGATCTGTCTTCCTCGCGCTCGATCTGTCTTCCTCGCGCTCGATCTGTCTTCCTCGCGCTCGATCTGTCTTCCTCGCGCTCGATCTGTCTTCCTCGCGCTCGATCTGTCTTCCTCGAGCTCGATCTGTCTTCCTCGCGATCTGTCTTCCTCTCTCGCTCGATCTGTCTTTCTCTCTCGCTCGATCTGTCTTTCTCTCTCGCTCGATCTGTCTCTCTCGCTCTCTTTCGATCTGTCTCTCTCGCTGCCGCTCGATCTGTCCTTCTCTCTCGCTCGACCTGTCCTTCTCTCTCGCTCGATCTGCTTTTCTCTCTCGCTCGATCTGCCTTTCTCGCTCGATCTGTCTTTCTCTCTCGCTCGATCTGTCCTTCTCTCTCGCTCGAACTGTCCTTCTGTCTCGCTCGATCTGTCTTTCCCTCTCACTCGATCTGTCTTTCCCTCTCGCTCGATCTGTCTTTCCCTCTCGCTCGATCTGTCTTTCTCTCTCGCTCGATCTGTCTTTCTCGCTCGATCTGTCTTTCTCTCTCGCTCGATCTGTCTTTCTCTCTCGCTCGATCTGTCTCTCTCGCTCTCGTTCGATCTGTCTCTCTCGCTCTCGTTCGCTCTGTCTCTCTCGCTCGATCTGTCTTTCTCTCTCGCTCGATCTGTCTTTCTCTCTCGCTCGATCTGTCTTTCTCTCTCGCTCGATCTGTCTTTCTCTCTCGCTCGATCTGTCTTTCTCGCTCGATCTGTCTTTTTCGCTCCATCTGTCTTTTTCGCTCCATCTGTCTTTTTCGCTCCATCTGTCTTTTTCGCGCCATCTGTCTTTCTCTCTCGCTCGATCTGTCTTTCTCCCTCGCTCGACCTGCCTTTCTCTCTCTCTCCCTCTGGCTTTCTCCCTCGATCTGTCTGTCTGTCTGTCTCTCTCGCTCGATCTGTCTTTCTTTCTCTCTCGCTCGATCTGCCTTTCTCGTTCGATCTGTCTTTCACTCTCGCTCGATCTGTCTGTCTCGCTCTCGCTCGATCTGTCTGTCTTTCTCGCTCGATCTGCCTTTCTCGCTCGATCTGTCTTTCTCTCTCGCTCGATCTGTCTGTCTCGCTCGATCTGTCTGTCTCGCTCGCTCGATCTGTCTTTCTCTCTCGCTCGATCTGTCTTTCTCTCTTGCTTGATCTGTCTTTCTCGCTCGATCTGTCTTTCTCGCTCGATCTGTCTTTCTCGCTCGATCTGTCTTTCTCTCTCGCTCGATCTGTCTTTCTCGCTCGCTCGATCTGTCTTTCTCGCTCGATCTGTCTTTCTCTCTCGCTCGATCTGTCTTTCTCTCTCGCTCGATCTGTCTTTCTCTCTCGCTCGATTTGTCTTTCTCTCTCGCTCGATCTGCCTTTCTCTCTCGCTCGATCTGCCTTTCTCTCTCGCTCGATCTGTCTTTCTTTCTCGCTCGATCTGCCTTTCTCTCTCTCTCTCTGTCTGGCTGTCACTCTCGATCTGTCTGACTCTCGTTCGATCTGTCTTTCTCTTGCTCTTTCTCTCGATCTGTCTTCCTCGCGCTCGATCTGTCTTCCTCCCGCTCGATCTGTCTTCCTCGCGCTCGATCTGTCTTCCTCGCGCTCGATCTGTCTTCCTCGCGCTCGATCTGTCTTCCTCGCGCTCGATCAGTCTTCCTCGCGCTCGATCTGTCTTCCTCGCGCTCGATCTGTCTTCCTCGCGCTCGATCTGTCTTCCTCGCGCTCGATCTGTCTTCCTCGCGCTCGATCTGTCTTCCCCGCGCTCGATCTGTCTTCCTCGCGCTCGATCTGTCTTCCTCGCGCTCGATCTGTCTTCCTCGCGCTCGATCTGTCTTCCTCGCGCTCGATCTGTCTTCCTCGCGCTCGATCTGTCTTCCTCGCGCTCGATCTGTCTTCCTCGCGCTCGATCTGTCTTCCTCGCGCTCGATCTGTCTTCCTCGCGCTCGATCTGTCTTGCTCGCGCTCGATCTGTCTTCCTCGCGCTCGATCTGTCTTCCTCGCGCTCGATCTGTCTTCCTCGCGCTCGATCTGTCTTCCTCGCGCTCGATCTGTCTTCCTCGCGCTCGATCTGTCTTCCTCGCGCTCGATCTGTCTTCCTCGCGCTCGATCTGTCTTCCTCGAGCTCGATCTGTCTTCCTCGCGCTCGATCTGTCTTCCTCTCTCGCTCGATCTGTCTTTCTCTCTCGCTCGATCTGTCTTTCTCTCTCGCTCGATCTGTCTCTCTCGCTCTCTTTCGATCTGTCTCTCTCGCTGCCGCTCGATCTGTCCTTCTCTCTCGCTCGACCTGTCCTTCTCTCTCGCTCGACCTGTCTGTCTCGCTCGCTCGACCTGTCTTTCACTTTCGCTCGATCTGTTTGTCGCTCCCGCTCGATCTGTCTCTCTCGCTCTCGTTCGATCTGTCTCTCTCGCTCTCGTTCGATCTGTCTGTCTCGCTCTCGTTCGATCTGTCTGTCTCGCTTTCGTTCGATCTGTCTGTCTCGCTCTCGTTCGATCTGTCTGTCTCGCTCTCGTTCGATCTGTCTGTCTCGCTCTCGTTCGATCTGTCTGTCTCGCTCTCGTTCGATCTGTCTCTCTCGCTCTCGTTCGATCTGTCTGTCTCGCTCTCGTTCGATCTGTCTCTCTCGCTCTCGTTCGATCTGTCTCTCTCGCTCTCGTTCGATCTGTCTTTCTCGCTCGATCTGTCTTTCTCTCTCGCTCGATCTGTCTTTCTCTCTCGCTCGATCTGTCTTTCTCTCTCGCTCGATCTGTCTTTCTCTCTCGCTCGATCTGTCTTTCTCTCTCGCTCGATCTGTCTTTCTCTCTCGCTCGATCTGTCTTTCTCTCTCGCTCGATCTGTCTTCCTCGCGCTCGATCTGTCTTCCACGCGCTCGATCTGTCTTCCTCGCGCTCGATCTGTCTTCCTCGCGCTCGATCTGTCTTCCTCGCGCTCGATCTGTCTTCCTCGCGCTCGATCTGTCTTCCTCGCGCTCGATCTGTCTTCCTCGCGCTCGATCTGTCTTCCTCGCGCTCGAACTGTCTTCCTCGCGCTCGACCTGTCTTCCTCGCGCTCGACCTGTCTTCCTCGCGCTCGATCTGTCTTCCTCGCGCTCGATCTGTCTTCCTCGCGCTCGATCTGTCTTCCTCGCGCTCGACCTGTCTTCCTCGCGCTCGACCTGTCTTCCTCGCGCTCGACCTGTCTTCCTCGCGCTCGATCAGTCTTCCTCGCGCTCGATCTGTCTTCCTCGCGCTGGATCTGTCTTCCTCGCGCTCGATCTGTCTTCCTCGCGCTCGATCTGTCTTCCTCGCGCTCGATCAGTCTTCCTCGCGCTCGATCTGTCTTCCTCGCGCTCGATCTGTCTTCCTCGCGCTCGATCTGTCTTCCTCGCGCTCGATCTGTCTTCCTCGCGCTCGATCTGTCTTCCTCGCGCTCGATCTGTCTTCCCCGCGCTCGATCTGTCTTCCTCGCGCTCGATCTGTCTTCCTCGCGCTCGATCTGTCTTCCTCGCGCTCGATCTGTCTTCCTCGCGCTCGATCTGTCTTCCTCGCGCTCGATCTGTCTTCCTCGCGCTCGATCTGTCTTCCTCGCGCTCGATCTGTCTTCCTCGCGCTCGATCTGTCTTCCTCGCGCTGGATCTGTCTTCCTCGCGCTCGATCTGTCTTCCTCGCGCTCGATCTGTCTTCCTCGCGCTCGATCTGTCTTCCTCGCGCTCGATCTGTCTTCCTCGCGCTCGATCTGTCTTCCTCGCGCTCGATCTGTCTTCCTCGCGCTCGATCTGTCTTCCTCGAGCTCGATCTGTCTTCCTCGCGCTCGATCTGTCTTCCTCTCTCGCTCGATCTGTCTTTCTCTCTCGCTCGATCTGTCTTTCTCTCTCGCTCGATCTGTCTCTCTCGCTCTCTTTCGATCTGTCTCTCTCGCTGCCGCTCGATCTGTCCTTCTCTCTCGCTCGACCTGTCCTTCTCTCTCGCTCGACCTGTCTGTCTCGCTCGCTCGACCTGTCTTTCACTTTCGCTCGATCTGTTTGTCGCTCCCGCTCGATCTGTCTCTCTCGCTCTCGTTCGATCTGTCTCTCTCGCTCTCGTTCGATCTGTCTGTCTCGCTCTCGTTCGATCTGTCTGTCTCGCTTTCGTTCGATCTGTCTGTCTCGCTCTCGTTCGATCTGTCTGTCTCGCTCTCGTTCGATCTGTCTGTCTCGCTCTCGTTCGATCTGTCTGTCTCGCTCTCGTTCGATCTGTCTCTCTCGCTCTCGTTCGATCTGTCTGTCTCGCTCTCGTTCGATCTGTCTCTCTCGCTCTCGTTCGATCTGTCTCTCTCGCTCTCGTTCGATCTGTCTTTCTCGCTCGATCTGTCTTTCTCTCTCGCTCGATCTGTCTTTCTCTCTCGCTCGATCTGTCTTTCTCTCTCGCTCGATCTGTCTTTCTCTCTCGCTCGATCTGTCTTTCTCTCTCGCTCGATCTGTCTTTCTCTCTCGCTCGATCTGTCTTTCTCTCTTGCTCGATCTGTCTTCCTCGCGCTCGATCTGTCTTCCACGCGCTCGATCTGTCTTCCTCGCGCTCGATCTGTCTTCCTCGCGCTCGATCTGTCTTCCTCGCGCTCGATCTGTCTTCCTCGCGCTCGATCTGTCTTCCTCGCGCTCGATCTGTCTTCCTCGCGCTCGATCTGTCTTCCTCGCGCTCGAACTGTCTTCCTCGCGCTCGACCTGTCTTCCTCGCGCTCGACCTGTCTTCCTCGCGCTCGATCTGTCTTCCTCGCGCTCGATCTGTCTTCCTCGCGCTCGACCTGTCTTCCTCGCGCTCGACCTGTCTTCCTCGCGCTCGACCTGTCTTCCTCGCGCTCGACCTGTCTTCCTCGCGCTCGATCTGTTTTCTCGCGCTCGCTCGATCTGTCTCTCTCGCTCTCGCTCGATCTGTCTTTCCCTCTCGCTCGATCTGTCTCTCTCGCTCTCGTTCGATCTGTCTCTCTCGCTGCCGTTCGATCTGTCTTTCTCTCTCGCTCGATCTGTATTTCTCTCTCGCTCGATCTGCTTTTCTCTCTCGCTCGATCTGCCTTTCTCGCTCGATCTATCCTTCTCTCTCGCTCGATCTGTCTTTCTCTCTCGCTCGATCTGTCTTTCTCTCTCGCTCGATCTGCTTTTCTCTCTCGCTCGATCTGCCTTTCTCGCTCGATCTGTCTTTCTCTCTCGCTCGATCTGTCCTTCTCTCTCGCTCGAACTGTCCTTCTCTCTCGCTCGATCTGTCTTTCCCTCTCGCTGGATCTGTCTTTCCCTCTCGCTCGATCTGTCTTTCCCTCTCGCTCGATCTGTCTTTCCCTCTCGCTCGATCTGTCTTTCTCTCTCGCTCGATCTGTCTTTCTCTCTCGCTCGATCTGTCTTTCTTTCTCGCTCGATCTGTCTTTCTCCCTCGCTCGACCTGCCTTTCTCTCTCTCTCCCTCTGGCTTTCTCCCTCGATCTGTCTTTCTGTCTCTCTCGCTCGATCTGTCTGTCTTTCTCTCTCGCTCGATCTGCCTTTCTCGCTCGATCTGTCTTTCTCTCTCGCTCGATCTGCCTTTCTCGCTCGATCTGTCTTTCTCTCTCGCTCGATCTGTCTTTCTCTCTCGCTTGATCTGTCTTTCTCTCTCGCTCGATCTGTCTTTCTCTCTCGCTCGATCTGTCTTTCTCTCTCGCTCGATCTGTCTTTTTCGCTCGCTCGATCTGTCTTTCTCGCTCGATCTGTCTTTCTCTCTCGCTCGATCTGTCTTTCTCTCTCGCTCGATCTGTCTTCCTCGCGCTCGATCTGTCTTCCTCGCGCTCGATCTGTCTTCCTCGCGCTCGATCTGTCTTGCTCGCGCTCGATCTGTCTTCCTCGCGCTCGATCTGTCTTCCTCGCGCTCGATCTGTCTTCCTCGCGCTCGATCTGTCTTCCTCGCGCTCGATCTGTCTTCCTCGCGCTCGATCTGTCTTCCTCGCGCTCGATCTGTCTTCCTCGCGCTCGATCTGTCTTCCTCGAGCTCGATCTGTCTTCCTCGCGCTCGATCTGTCTTCCTCTCTCGCTCGATCTGTCTTTCTCTCTCGCTCGATCTGTCTTTCTCTCTCGCTCGATCTGTCTCTCTCGCTCTCTTTCGATCTGTCTCTCTCGCTGCCGCTCGATCTGTCCTTCTCTCTCGCTCGACCTGTCCTTCTCTCTCGCTCGACCTGTCTGTCTCGCTCGCTCGACCTGTCTTTCACTTTCGCTCGATCTGTTTGTCGCTCCCGCTCGATCTGTCTCTCTCGCTCTCGTTCGATCTGTCTCTCTCGCTCTCGTTCGATCTGTCTGTCTCGCTCTCGTTCGATCTGTCTGTCTCGCTTTCGTTCGATCTGTCTGTCTCGCTCTCGTTCGATCTGTCTGTCTCGCTCTCGTTCGATCTGTCTGTCTCGCTCTCGTTCGATCTGTCTGTCTCGCTCTCGTTCGATCTGTCTCTCTCGCTCTCGTTCGATCTGTCTGTCTCGCTCTCGTTCGATCTGTCTCTCTCGCTCTCGTTCGATCTGTCTCTCTCGCTCTCGTTCGATCTGTCTTTCTCGCTCGATCTGTCTTTCTCTCTCGCTCGATCTGTCTTTCTCTCTCGCTCGATCTGTCTTTCTCTCTCGCTCGATCTGTCTTTCTCTCTCGCTCGATCTGTCTTTCTCTCTCGCTCGATCTGTCTTTCTCTCTCGCTCGATCTGTCTTTCTCTCTCGCTCGATCTGTCTTCCTCGCGCTCGATCTGTCTTCCACGCGCTCGATCTGTCTTCCTCGCGCTCGATCTGTCTTCCTCGCGCTCGATCTGTCTTCCTCGCGCTCGATCTGTCTTCCTCGCGCTCGATCTGTCTTCCTCGCGCTCGATCTGTCTTCCTCGCGCTCGATCTGTCTTCCTCGCGCTCGAACTGTCTTCCTCGCGCTCGACCTGTCTTCCTCGCGCTCGACCTGTCTTCCTCGCGCTCGATCTGTCTTCCTCGCGCTCGATCTGTCTTCCTCGCGCTCGATCTGTCTTCCTCGCGCTCGACCTGTCTTCCTCGCGCTCGACCTGTCTTCCTCGCGCTCGACCTGTCTTCCTCGCGCTCGATCAGTCTTCCTCGCGCTCGATCTGTCTTCCTCGCGCTGGATCTGTCTTCCTCGCGCTCGATCTGTCTTCCTCGCGCTCGATCTGTCTTCCTCGCGCTCGATCAGTCTTCCTCGCGCTCGATCTGTCTTCCTCGCGCTCGATCTGTCTTCCTCGCGCTCGATCTGTCTTCCTCGCGCTCGATCTGTCTTCCTCGCGCTCGATCTGTCTTCCTCGCGCTCGATCTGTCTTCCCCGCGCTCGATCTGTCTTCCTCGCGCTCGATCTGTCTTCCTCGCGCTCGATCTGTCTTCCTCGCGCTCGATCTGTCTTCCTCGCGCTCGATCTGTCTTCCTCGCGCTCGATCTGTCTTCCTCGCGCTCGATCTGTCTTCCTCGCGCTCGATCTGTCTTCCTCGCGCTCGATCTGTCTTCCTCGCGCTGGATCTGTCTTCCTCGCGCTCGATCTGTCTTCCTCGCGCTCGATCTGTCTTCCTCGCGCTCGATCTGTCTTCCTCGCGCTCGATCTGTCTTCCTCGCGCTCGATCTGTCTTCCTCGCGCTCGATCTGTCTTCCTCGCGCTCGATCTGTCTTCCTCGAGCTCGATCTGTCTTCCTCGCGCTCGATCTGTCTTCCTCTCTCGCTCGATCTGTCTTTCTCTCTCGCTCGATCTGTCTTTCTCTCTCGCTCGATCTGTCTCTCTCGCTCTCTTTCGATCTGTCTCTCTCGCTGCCGCTCGATCTGTCCTTCTCTCTCGCTCGACCTGTCCTTCTCTCTCGCTCGACCTGTCTGTCTCGCTCGCTCGACCTGTCTTTCACTTTCGCTCGATCTGTTTGTCGCTCCCGCTCGATCTGTCTCTCTCGCTCTCGTTCGATCTGTCTCTCTCGCTCTCGTTCGATCTGTCTGTCTCGCTCTCGTTCGATCTGTCTGTCTCGCTTTCGTTCGATCTGTCTGTCTCGCTCTCGTTCGATCTGTCTGTCTCGCTCTCGTTCGATCTGTCTGTCTCGCTCTCGTTCGATCTGTCTGTCTCGCTCTCGTTCGATCTGTCTCTCTCGCTCTCGTTCGATCTGTCTGTCTCGCTCTCGTTCGATCTGTCTCTCTCGCTCTCGTTCGATCTGTCTCTCTCGCTCTCGTTCGATCTGTCTTTCTCGCTCGATCTGTCTTTCTCTCTCGCTCGATCTGTCTTTCTCTCTCGCTCGATCTGTCTTTCTCTCTCGCTCGATCTGTCTTTCTCTCTCGCTCGATCTGTCTTTCTCTCTCGCTCGATCTGTCTTTCTCTCTCGCTCGATCTGTCTTTCTCTCTCGCTCGATCTGTCTTCCTCGCGCTCGATCTGTCTTCCACGCGCTCGATCTGTCTTCCTCGCGCTCGATCTGTCTTCCTCGCGCTCGATCTGTCTTCCTCGCGCTCGATCTGTCTTCCTCGCGCTCGATCTGTCTTCCTCGCGCTCGATCTGTCTTCCTCGCGCTCGATCTGTCTTCCTCGCGCTCGAACTGTCTTCCTCGCGCTCGACCTGTCTTCCTCGCGCTCGACCTGTCTTCCTCGCGCTCGATCTGTCTTCCTCGCGCTCGATCTGTCTTCCTCGCGCTCGACCTGTCTTCCTCGCGCTCGACCTGTCTTCCTCGCGCTCGACCTGTCTTCCTCGCGCTCGACCTGTCTTCCTCGCGCTCGATCTGTTTTCTCGCGCTCGCTCGATCTGTCTCTCTCGCTCTCGCTCGATCTGTCTTTCCCTCTCGCTCGATCTGTCTCTCTCGCTCTCGTTCGATCTGTCTCTCTCGCTGCCGTTCGATCTGTCTTTCTCTCTCGCTCGATCTGTATTTCTCTCTCGCTCGATCTGCTTTTCTCTCTCGCTCGATCTGCCTTTCTCGCTCGATCTATCCTTCTCTCTCGCTCGATCTGTCTTTCTCTCTCGCTCGATCTGTCTTTCTCTCTCGCTCGATCTGCTTTTCTCTCTCGCTCGATCTGCCTTTCTCGCTCGATCTGTCTTTCTCTCTCGCTCGATCTGTCCTTCTCTCTCGCTCGAACTGTCCTTCTCTCTCGCTCGATCTGTCTTTCCCTCTCGCTGGATCTGTCTTTCCCTCTCGCTCGATCTGTCTTTCCCTCTCGCTCGATCTGTCTTTCCCTCTCGCTCGATCTGTCTTTCTCTCTCGCTCGATCTGTCTTTCTCTCTCGCTCGATCTGTCTTTCTTTCTCGCTCGATCTGTCTTTCTCCCTCGCTCGACCTGCCTTTCTCTCTCTCTCCCTCTGGCTTTCTCCCTCGATCTGTCTTTCTGTCTCTCTCGCTCGATCTGTCTGTCTTTCTCTCTCGCTCGATCTGCCTTTCTCGCTCGATCTGTCTTTCTCTCTCGCTCGATCTGCCTTTCTCGCTCGATCTGTCTTTCTCTCTCGCTCGATCTGTCTTTCTCTCTCGCTTGATCTGTCTTTCTCTCTCGCTCGATCTGTCTTTCTCTCTCGCTCGATCTGTCTTTCTCTCTCGCTCGATCTGTCTTTTTCGCTCGCTCGATCTGTCTTTCTCGCTCGATCTGTCTTTCTCTCTCGCTCGATCTGTCTTTCTCTCTCGCTCGATCTGTCTTTCTCGCTCGCTCGATCTGTCTTTCTCTCTCGCTCGATCTGTCTTTCTCTCTCGCTCGATCTGTCTTTCTCGCTCGCTCGATCTGTCTTTCTCGCTCGCTCGATCTGTCTTTCTCTCTCGCTCGATCTGTCTTTCTCTCTCGCTCGATCTGTCTTTCTCTCTCGCTCGATCTGTCTTTCTCGCTCGCTCGATCTGTCTTTCTCTCTCGCTCGATCTGTCTTTCTCTCTCGCTCGATCTGTCTTTCTCTCTCGCTCGATCTGCCTTTCTCGCTCGATCTATCCTTCTCTCTCGCTCGATCTGCCTTTCTCGCTCGCTCGATCTGTATTTCTCTCTCGCTCGATCTGCCTTTCTCGCTCGATCTATCCTTCTCTCTCGCTCAATCTGTCTTTCTCTCTCGCTCGATCTGCTTTTCTCTCTCGCTCGATCTGCCTTTCTCGCTCGATCTATCCTTCTCTCTCTCGCTCGATCTATCTTTCTCTCTCGCTCAATCTGTCTTTCCCTCTCGCTCGATCTGTCTTTCTCTCTCGCTCGATCTACCTTTCTCGCTCGATCTATCCTTCTCTCTCGCTCGATCTACCTTTCTCGCTCGATCTATCCTTCTCTCTCGCTCGATCTGTCTTTCCCTCTCGCTCGATCTGTCTTTCTCTCTCGCTCGATCTGTCTTTCTCTCTCGCTCGAACTGTCCTTCTCTCTCGCTCGATCTGTCTTTCCCTCTTGCTCGATCTGTCTTTCTCTCTCGCTCGATCTGTCTTTCTCTCTCGCTCGATCTGTCTTTCTCTCTCGCTCGGTCTGTCTCTCTCGCTCGACCTGTCTGTCTCTCTCGCTCGACCTGTCTGTCTCTCTCGCTCGACCTGTCTGTCTCTCTCGCTCGACCTGTCTGTCTCTCTCGCTCGACCTGTCTGTCTCGCTCGCTCGATCTGTCTTTCTCTCTCGCTCGATCTGCTTTTCTCGCTCGCTCGATCTGCCTTTCTCGCTCGATCTGTCTTTCTCTCTCGCTCGATCTGTCCTTCTCTCTCGCTCGAACTGTCCTTCTCTCTCGCTCGATCTGTCTTTCCCTCTCGCTCGATCTGTCTTTCCCTCTCGCTCGATCTGTCTTTCCCTCTCGCTCGATCTGTCTTTCCCTCTCGCTCGATCTGTCTTTCTCTCTCGCTCGATCTGTCTTTCTCTCTCGCTCGATCTGTCTTTCTCTCTCGCTCGATCTGTCTTTCTCCCTCGCTCGACCTGCCTTTCTCTCTCTCTCCCTCTGGCTTTCTCCCTCGATCTGTCTGTCTGTCTCTCTCGCTCGATCTGTCTGTCTTTCTCTCTCGCTCGATCTGCCTTTCTCGCTCGATCTGTCTTTCTCTCTCGCTCGATCTGCCTTTCTCGCTCGATCTGTCTTTCTCTCTCGCTTGATCTGTCTTTCTCTCTCGCTCGATCTGTCTTTCTCTCTCGCTCGATCTGTCTTTCTCTCTCGCTCGATCTGTCTTTTTCGCTCGCTCGATCTGTCTTTCTCGCTCGATCTGTCTTTCTCTCTCGCTCGATCTGTCTTTCTCTCTCGCTCGATCTGTCTTTCTCTCTCGCTCGATCTGTCTTTCTCGCTCGCTCGATCTGTCTTTCTCGCTCGCTCGATCTGTCTTTCTCTCTCGCTCGATCTGTCTTTCTCTCTCGCTCGATCTGTCTTTCTCTCTCGCTCGATCTGTCTTTCTCGCTCGCTCGATCTGTCTTTCTCTCTCGCTCGATCTGTCTTTCTCTCTCGCTCGATCTGCCTTTCTCGCTCGATCTATCCTTCTCTCTCGCTCGATCTGCCTTTCTCGCTCGCTCGATCTGTATTTCTCTCTCGCTCGATCTGCCTTTCTCGCTCGATCTATCCTTCTCTCTCGCTCAATCTGTCTTTCTCTCTCGCTCGATCTGCTTTTCTCTCTCGCTCGATCTGCCTTTCTCGCTCGATCTATCCTTCTCTCTCGCTCGATCTATCTTTCTCTCTCGCTCAATCTGTCTTTCCCTCTCGCTCGATCTGTCTTTCTCTCTCGCTCGATCTGCCTTTCTCGCTCGATCTATCCTTCTCTCTCGCTCGATCTGTCTTTCCCTCTCGCTCGATCTGTCTTTCTCTCTCGCTCGATCTGTCTTTCTCTCTCGCTCGAACTGTCCTTCTCTCTCGCTCGATCTGTCTTTCCCTCTTGCTCGATCTGTCTTTCTCTCTCGCTCGATCTGTCTTTCCCTCTCGCTCGATCTGTCTTTCTCTCTCGCTCGATCTGTCTTTCTCTCTCGCTCGAACTGTCCTTCTCTCTCGCTCGATCTGTCTTTCCCTCTTGCTCGATCTGTCTTTCTCTCTCGCTTGATCTGTCTTTCTCTCTCGCTCGATCTGTCTTTCTCTCTCGCTCGATCTGTCTTTCTCTCTCGCTCGATCTGTCTTTTTCGCTCGCTCGATCTGTCTTTCTCGCTCGATCTGTCTTTCTCTCTCGCTCGATCTGTCTTTCTCTCTCGCTCGATCTGTCTTTCTCGCTCGCTCGATCTGTCTTTCTCTCTCGCTCGATCTGTCTTTCTCTCTCGCTCGATCTGTCTTTCTCGCTCGCTCGATCTGTCTTTCTCGCTCGCTCGATCTGTCTTTCTCTCTCGCTCGATCTGTCTTTCTCTCTCGCTCGATCTGTCTTTCTCTCTCGCTCGATCTGTCTTTCTCGCTCGCTCGATCTGTCTTTCTCTCTCGCTCGATCTGTCTTTCTCTCTCGCTCGATCTGTCTTTCTCTCTCGCTCGATCTGCCTTTCTCGCTCGATCTATCCTTCTCTCTCGCTCGAACTGCCTTTCTCGCTCGCTCGATCTGTATTTCTCTCTCGCTCGATCTGCCTTTCTCGCTCGATCTATCCTTCTCTCTCGCTCAATCTGTCTTTCTCTCTCGCTCGATCTACTTTTCTCTCTCGCTCGATCTGCCTTTCTCGCTCGATCTATCCTTCTCTCTCTCGCTCGATCTATCTTTCCCTCTCGCTCAATCTGTCTTTCCCTCTCGCTCGATCTGTCTTTCTCTCTCGCTCGATCTACCTTTCTCGCTCGATCTATCCTTCTCTCTCGCTCGATCTACCTTTCTCGCTCGATCTATCCTTCTCTCTCGCTCGATCTGTCTTTCCCTCTCGCTCGATCTGTCTTTCTCTCTCGCTCGATCTGTCTTTCTCTCTCGCTCGAACTGTCCTTCTCTCTCGCTCGATCTGTCTTTCCCTCTTGCTCGATCTGTCTTTCTCTCTCGCTCGATCTGTCTTTCTCTCTCGCTCGATCTGTCTTTCTCTCTCGCTCGGTCTGTCTCTCTCGCTCGACCTGTCTGTCTCTCTCGCTCGACCTGTCTGTCTCTCTCGCTCGACCTGTCTGTCTCTCTCGCTCGACCTGTCTGTCTCTCTCGCTCGACCTGTCTGTCTCTCTCGCTCGACCTGTCTGTCTCGCTCGCTCGATCTGTCTTTCTCTCTCGCTCGATCTGCTTTTCTCTCTCGCTCGATCTGCCTGTCTCGCTCGATCTGTCTTTCTCTCTCGCTCGATCTGTCCTTCTCTCTCGCTCGAACTGTCCTTCTCTCTCGCTCGATCTGTCTTTCCCTCTCGCTCGATCTGTCTTTCCCTCTCGCTCGATCTGTCTTTCCCTCTCGCTCGATCTGTCTTTCCCTCTCGCTCGATCTGTCTTTCTCTCTCGCTCGATCTGTCTTTCTCTCTCGCTCGATCTGTCTTTCTCCCTCGCTCGACCTGCCTTTCTCTCTCTCTCCCTCTGGCTTTCTCCCTCGATCTGTCTGTCTGTCTCTCTCGCTCGATCTGTCTGTCTTTCTCTCTCGCTCGATCTGCCTTTCTCGCTCGATCTGTCTTTCTCTCTCGCTCGATCTGCCTTTCTCGCTCGATCTGTCTTTCTCTCTCGCTTGATCTGTCTTTCTCTCTCGCTCGATCTGTCTTTCTCTCTCGCTCGATCTGTCTTTCTCTCTCGCACGATCTGTCTTTTTCGCTCGCTCGATCTGTCTTTCTCGCTCGATCTGTCTTTCTCTCTCGCTCGATCTGTCTTTCTCTCTCGCTCGATCTGTCTTTCTCTCTCGCTCGATCTGTCTTTCTCGCTCGCTCGATCTGTCTTTCTCGCTCGCTCGATCTGTCTTTCTCTCTCGCTCGATCTGTCTTTCTCTCTCGCTCGATCTGTCTTTCTCTCTCGCTCGATCTGTCTTTCTCGCTCGCTCGATCTGTCTTTCTCTCTCGCTCGATCTGTCTTTCTCTCTCGCTCGATCTGCCTTTCTCGCTCGATCTATCCTTCTCTCTCGCTCGATCTGCCTTTCTCGCTCGCTCGATCTGTATTTCTCTCTCGCTCGATCTGCCTTTCTCGCTCGATCTATCCTTCTCTCTCGCTCAATCTGTCTTTCTCTCTCGCTCGATCTGCTTTTCTCTCTCGCTCGATCTGCCTTTCTCGCTCGATCTATCCTTCTCTCTCGCTCGATCTATCTTTCTCTCTCGCTCAATCTGTCTTTCCCTCTCGCTCGATCTGTCTTTCTCTCTCGCTCGATCTGCCTTTCTCGCTCGATCTATCCTTCTCTCTCGCTCGATCTGTCTTTCCCTCTCGCTCGATCTGTCTTTCTCTCTCGCTCGATCTGTCTTTCTCTCTCGCTCGAACTGTCCTTCTCTCTCGCTCGATCTGTCTTTCCCTCTTGCTCGATCTGTCTTTCTCTCTCGCTCGATCTGTCTTTCTCTCTCGCTCGATCTGTCTTTCTCTCTCGCTCGGTCTGTCTCTCTCGCTCGACCTGTCTGTCTCTCTCGCTCGACCTGTCTGTCTCTCTCGCTCGACCTGTCTGTCTCTCTCGCTCGACCTGTCTGTCTCTCTCGCTCGACCTGTCTGTCTCTCTCGCTCGACCTGTCTGTCTCGCTCGCTCGATCTGTCTTTCTCTCTCGCTCGATCTGTCTTTCTCGCTCGCTCGATCTGTCTTTCTCTCTCGCTCGATCTGTCTTTCTCTCTCGCTCGATCTGCCTTTCTCGCTCGATCTATCCTTCTCTCTCGCTCGATCTGCCTTTCTCGCTCGCTCGATCTGTATTTCTCTCTCGCTCGATCTGCCTTTCTCGCTCGATCTATCCTTCTCTCTCGCTCAATCTGTCTTTCTCTCTCGCTCGATCTGCTTTTCTCTCTCGCTCGATCTGCCTTTCTCGCTCGATCTATCCTTCTCTCTCGCTCGATCTATCTTTCTCTCTCGCTCAATCTGTCTTTCCCTCTCGCTCGATCTGTCTTTCTCTCTCGCTCGATCTGCCTTTCTCGCTCGATCTATCCTTCTCTCTCGCTCGATCTGTCTTTCCCTCTCGCTCGATCTGTCTTTCTCTCTCGCTCGATCTGTCTTTCTCTCTCGCTCGAACTGTCCTTCTCTCTCGCTCGATCTGTCTTTCCCTCTTGCTCGATCTGTCTTTCTCTCTCGCTCGATCTGTCTTTCTCTCTCGCTCGATCTGTCTTTCTCTCTCGCTCGGTCTGTCTCTCTCGCTCGACCTGTCTGTCTCTCTCGCTCGACCTGTCTGTCTCTCTCGCTCGACCTGTCTGTCTCTCTCGCTCGACCTGTCTGTCTCTCTCGCTCGACCTGTCTGTCTCTCTCGCTCGACCTGTCTGTCTCGCTCGCTCGATCTGTCTTTCACTTTCGCTCGATCTGTTTCTCGCTCCCGCTCGATCTGTCTCTCTCGCTCTCGTTCGATCTGTCTCTCTCGCTCTCGTTCGATCTGTCTTTCTCTCTCGCTCGATCTGTCTCTCTCGCTCTCGTTCGATCTGTCTCTCTCGCTGCCGTTCGATCTGTCTTTCTCTCTCGCTCGATCTGTATTTCTCTCTCGCTCGATCTGCTTTTCTCTCTCGCTCGATCTGCCTTTCTCGCTCGATCTATCCTTCTCTCTCGCTCGATCTGTCTTTCTCTCTCGCTCGATCTGTCTTTCTCTCTCGCTCGATCTGCTTTTCTCTCTCGCTCGATCTGCCTTTCTCGCTCGATCTGTCTTTCTCTCTCGCTCGATCTGTCCTTCTCTCTCGCTCGAACTGTCCTTCTCTCTCGCTCGATCTGTCTTTCCCTCTCGCTGGATCTGTCTTTCCCTCTCGCTCGATCTGTCTTTCCCTCTCGCTCGATCTGTCTTTCCCTCTCGCTCGATCTGTCTTTCTCTCTCGCTCGATCTGTCTTTCTCTCTCGCTCGATCTGTCTTTCTCTCTCGCTCGATCTGTCTTTCTCCCTCGCTCGACCCGCCTTTCTCTCTCTCTCCCTCTGGCTTTCTCCCTCGATCTGTCTGTCTGTCTCTCTCGCTCGATCTGTATGTCTTTCTCTCTCGCTCGATCTGCCTTTCTCGCTCGATCTGTCTTTCTCTCTCGCTCGATCTGCCTTTCTCGCTCGATCTGTCTTTCTCTCTCGCTCGATCTGTCTTTCTCTCTCGCTTGATCTGTCTTTCTCTCTCGCTCGATCTGTCTTTCTCTCTCGCTCGATCTGTCTTTCTCTCTCGCTCGATCTGTCTTTTTCGCTCGCTCGATCTGTCTTTCTCGCTCGATCTGTCTTTCTCTCTCGCTCGATCTGTCTTTCTCTCTCGCTCGATCTGTCTTTCTCGCTCGCTCGATCTGTCTTTCTCTCTCGCTCGATCTGTCTTTCTCTCTCGCTCGATCTGTCTTTCTCGCTCGCTCGATCTGTCTTTCTCGCTCGCTCGATCTGTCTTTCTCTCTCGCTCGATCTGTCTTTCTCTCTCGCTCGATCTGTCTTTCTCGCTCGCTCGATCTGTCTTTCTCGCTCGCTCGATCTGTCTTTCTCTCTCGCTCGATCTGTCTTTCTCTCTCGCTCGATCTGCCTTTCTCGCTCGATCTATCCTTCTCTCTCGCTCGATCTGCCTTTCTCGCTCGCTCGATCTGTATTTCTCTCTCGCTCGATCTGCCTTTCTCGCTCGATCTATCCTTCTCTCTCGCTCAATCTGTCTATCTCTCTCGCTCGATCTGCTTTTCTCTCTCGCTCGATCTGCCTTTCTCGCTCGATCTATCCTTCTCTCTCTCGCTCGATCTATCTTTCTCTCTCGCTCAATCTGTCTTTCCCTCTCGCTCGATCTGTCTTTCTCTCTCGCTCGATCTACCTTTCTCGCTCGATCTATCCTTCTCTCTCGCTCGATCTACCTTTCTCGCTCGATCTATCCTTCTCTCTCGCTCGATCTGTCTTTCCCTCTCGCTCGATCTGTCTTTCTCTCTCGCTCGATCTGTCTTTCTCTCTCGCTCGAACTGTCCTTCTCTCTCGCTCGATCTGTCTTTCCCTCTTGCTCGATCTGTCTTTCTCTCTCGCTCGATCTGTCTTTCTCTCTCGCTCGATCTGTCTTTCTCTCTCGCTCGGTCTGTCTCTCTCGCTCGACCTGTCTGTCTCTCTCGCTCGACCTGTCTGTCTCTCTCGCTCGACCTGTCTGTCTCTCTCGCTCGACCTGTCTGTCTCTCTCGCTCGACCTGTCTGTCTCTCTCGCTCGACCTGTCTGTCTCTCTCGCTCGACCTGTCTGTCTCGCTCGCTCGATCTGTCTTTCTCTCTCGCTCGATCTGCTTTTCTCTCTTGCTCGATCTGCCTTTCTCGCTCGATCTGTCTTTCTCTCTCGCTCGATCTGTCCTTCTCTCTCGCTCGAACTGTCCTTCTCTCTCGCTCGATCTGTCTTTCCCTCTCGCTCGATCTGTCTTTCCCTCTCGCTCGATCTGTCTTTCCCTCTCGCTCGATCTGTCTTTCCCTCTCGCTCGATCTGTCTTTCTCTCTCGCTCGATCTGTCTTTCTCTTTCGCTCGATCTGTCTTTCTCTCTCGCTCGATCTGTCTTTCTCCCTCGCTCGACCTGCCTTTCTCTCTCTCTCCCTCTGGCTTTCTCCCTCGATCTGTCTGTCTGTCTCTCTCGCTCGATCTGTCTGTCTTTCTCTCTCGCTCGATCTGCCTTTCTCGCTCGATCTGTCTTTCTCTCTCGCTCGATCTGCCTTTCTCGCTCGATCTGTCTTTCTCTCTCGCTTGATCTATCTTTCTCTCTCGCTCGATCTGTCTTTCTCTCTCGCTCGATCTGTCTTTCTCTCTCGCTCGATCTGTCTTTTTCGCTCGCTCGATTTGTCTTTCTCGCTCGATCTGTCTTTCTCTCTCGCTCGATCTGTCTTTCTCTCTCGCTCGATCTGTCTTTCTCGCTCGCTCGATCTGTCTTTCTCTCTCGCTCGATCTGTCTTTCTCTCTCGCTCGATCTGTCTTTCTCGCTCGCTCGATCTGTCTTTCTCGCTCGCTCGATCTGTCTTTCTCTCTCGCTCGATCTGTCTTTCTCTCTCGCTCGATCTGTCTTTCTCTCTCGCTCGATCTGTCTTTCTCGCTCGCTCGATCTGTCTTTCTCTCTCGCTCGATCTGTCTTTCTCTCTCGCTCGATCTGCCTTTCTCGCTCGATCTATCCTTCTCTCTCGCTCGATCTGCCTTTCTCGCTCGCTCGATCTGTATTTCTCTCTCGCTCGATCTGCCTTTCTCGCTCGATCTATCCTTCTCTCTCGCTCAATCTGTCTTTCTCTCTCGCTCGATCTGCTTTTCTCTCTCGCTCGATCTGCCTTTCTCGCTCGATCTATCCTTCTCTCTCGCTCGATCTATCTTTCTCTCTCGCTCAATCTGTCTTTCCCTCTCGCTCGATCTGTCTTTCTCTCTCGCTCGATCTGACTTTCTCGCTCGATCTATCCTTCTCTCTCGCTCGATCTGTCTTTCTCTCTCGCTCGAACTGTCCTTCTCTCTCGCTCGATCTGTCTTTCCCTCTTGCTCGATCTGTCTTTCTCTCTCGCTCGATCTGTCTTTCTCTCTCGCTCGATCTGTCTTTCTCTCTCGCTCGGTCTGTCTCTCTCGCTCGACCTGTCTGTCTCTCTCGCTCGACCTGTCTGTCTCTCTCGCTCGACCTGTCTGTCTCTCTCGCTCGACCTGTCTGTCTCTCTCGCTCGACCTGTCTGTCTCGCTCGCTCGATCTGTCTTTCACTTTCGCTCGATCTGTTTCTCGCTCCCGCTCGATCTGTCTCTCTCACTCTCGTTCGATCTGTCTCTCTCGCTCTCGTTCGATCTGTCTTTCTCTCTCGCTCGATCTGTCTTTTTCTCTCGCTCGATCTGTCTTTCTCTCTCGCTCGATCTGTCTTTCTCCCTCGCTCGACCAGCCTTTCTCTCTCTCTCTCCCTCTGGCTTTCTTCCTCGATCTGTCTGTCTGTCTCTCTCGCTCGATCTGTCTGTCTTTCTCTCTCGCTCGATCTGCCTTTCTCGCTCGATCTGTCTTTCTCTCTCGCTCGATCTGTCTTTCTCGTTCGCTCGATCTGTCTTTCTCGCTCGCTCGATCTGTCTTTCTCTCTCGCTCGATCTGTCTTTCTCGCTCGCTCGATCTGTCTTTCTCGCTCGATCTGTCTTTCTCTCTCGCTCGATCTGTCTTTCTCTCTCGCTCGATCTGTCTTTCTCGCTCGCTCGATCTGTCTTTCTCGCTCGCTCGATCTGCCTTTCTCTCTCGCTCGATCTGTATTTCTCTCTCGCTCGATCTGCTTTTCTCTCTCGCTCGATCTGCCTTTCTCGCTCGATCTATCCTTCTCTCTCGCTCGATCTGTCTTTCTCTCTCGCTCGATCTGTCTCTCTCGCTCTCGTTCGATCTGTCTCTCTCGCTGCCGTTCGATCTGTCTTTCTCTCTCGCTCGATCTGTATTTCTCTCTCGCTCGATCTGCTTTTCTCTCTCACTCGATCTGCCTTTCTCGCTCGATCTGTCTTTCTCTCTCGCTCGATCTGTCTTTCTCTCTCGCTCGATCTGTCTTTCTCTCTCGCTCGACCTGTCTGTCTCTCTCGCTCGACCTGTCTTTCACTTTCGCTCGATCTGTTTTTCGCTCCATCTGTCTTTTTCGCTCCATCTGTCTTTTTCGCGCCATCTGTCTTTCTCTCTCGCTCGATCTGTCTTTCTCCCTCGCTCGACCTGCCTTTCTCTCTCTCTCCCTCTGGCTTTCTCCCTCGATCTGTCTGTCTGTCTCTCTCGCTCGATCTGTCTGTCTTTCTCTCTCGCTCGATCTGCCTTTCTCGTTCGATCTGTCTTTCTCTCTCGCTCGATCTGTCTGTCTCGCTCTCGCTCGATCTGTCTGTCTTTCTCGCTCGATCTGCCTTTCTCGCTCGATCTGTCTTTCTCTCTCGCTCGATCTGTCTGTCTCGCTCGATCTGTCTGTCTCGCTCGCTCGATCTGTCTTTCTCTCTCGCTCGATCTGTCTTTCTCTCTCGCTCGATCTGTCTTTCTCTCTCGCTCGATCTGTCTTTCTCGCTCGATCTGTCTTTCTCTCTTGCTTGATCTGTCTTTCTCGCTCGATCTGTCTTTCTCGCTCGATCTGTCTTTCTCGCTCGCTCGATCTGTCTTTCTCGCTCGATCTGTCTTTCTCTCTCGCTCGATCTGTCTTTCTCTCTCGCTCGATCTGTCTTTCTCTCTCGCTCGATCTGTCTTTCTCTCTCGCTCGATCTGTCTTTCTCGCTCGCTCGATCTGCCTTTCTCGCTCGCTCGATCTGCCTTTCTCTCTCGCTCGATCTGCCTTTCTCTCTCGCTCGATCTGTCTTTCTTTCTCGCACGATCTGCCTTTCTCTCTCTCTCTCTGTCTGGCTGTCACTCTCGATCTGTCTGACTCTCGTTCGATCTGTCTTTCCCTTTCTCTTTCTCTCGATCTGTCTTCCTCGCGCTCGATCTGTCTTTCTCTCTCGCTCGATCTGTCTTTCCCTCTCCCTCGATCTGTCTTCCTCGCGCTCGATCTGTCTTCCACGCGCTCGATCTGTCTTCCTCGCGCTCGATCTGTCTTCCTCGCGCTCGATCTGTCTTCCTCGCGCTCGATCTGTCTTCCTCGCGCTCGATCTGTCTTCCTCGCGCTCGATCTGTCTTCCTCGCGCTCGACCTGTCTTCCTCGCGCTCGAACTGTCTTCCTCGCGCTCGACCTGTCTTCCTCGCGCTCGACCTGTCTTCCTCGCGCTCGACCTGTCTTCCTCGCGCTCGACCTGTCTTCCTCGCGCTCGACCTGTCTTCCTCGCGCTCGATCTGTCTTCCTCGCGCTCGATCTGTCTTCCTCGCGCTCGATCTGTCTTCCTCGCGCTCGATCTGTCTTCCTCGCGCTCGATCTGTCTTCCTCGCGCTCGATCTGTCTTCCTCGCGCTCGACCTGTCTTCCTCGCGCTCGACCTGTCTTCCTCGCGCTCGACCTGTCTTCCTCGCGCTCGACCTGTCTTCCTCGCGCTCGACCTGTCTTCCTCGCGCTCGACCTGTCTTCCTCGCGCTCGACCTGTCTTCCTCGCGCTCGACCTGTCTTCCTCGCGCTCGACCTGTCTTCCTCGCGCTCGACCTGTCTTCCTCGCGCTCGACCTGTCTTCCTCGCGCTCGACCTGTCTTCCTCGCGCTCGATCTGTCTTCCTCGCGCTCGATCTGTCTTCCTCGCGCTCGATCTGTCTTCCTCGCGCTCGATCTGTCTTCCTCGCGCTCGATCTGTCTTCCTCGCGCTCGATCTGTCTTCCTCGCGCTCGATCTGTCTTCCTCGCGCTCGATCTGTCTTCCTCGCGCTCGATCTGTCTTCCTCGCGCTCGATCTGTCTTCCTCGCGCTCGATCTGTCTTCCTCGCGCTCGATCTGTCTTTCTCTCTCGCTCGATCTGTCTTCCTCTCTCGCTCGATCTGTCTTTCTCTCTCGCTCGATCTGTCTTTCTCTCTCGCTCGATCTGTCTTTCTCTCTCGCTCGATCTGTCTCTCTCGCTCTCTTTCGATCTGTCTCTCTCGCTGCCGCTCGATCTGTCCTTCTCTCTCGCTCGACCTGTCTGTCTCGCTCGCTCGACCTGTCTTTCACTTTCGCTCGATCTGTTTGTCGCTCTCGTTCGATCTGTCTGTCTCGCTCTCGTTCGATCTGTCTGTCTCGCTCTCGTTCGATCTGTCTGTCTCGCTCTCGTTCGATCTGTCTGTCTCGCTCTCGTTCGATCTGTCTGTCTCGCTCTCGTTCGATCTGTCTGTCTCGCTCTCGTTCGATCTGTCTCTCTCGCTCTCGTTCGATCTGTCTCTCTCGCTCTCGTTCGATCTGTCTCTCTCGCTCTCGTTCGATCTGTCTTTCTCTCGCTTGGTCTGTCTTTCTCTCCTTCGATCTGTCTCTCTCTCTCTCGCTCGATCTGTCTTCCTCGCGCTCGATCTGTCTTCCTCGCGCTCGACCTGTCTTCCTCGCGCTCGATCTGTCTTCCTCGCGCTCGACCTGTCTTCCTCGCGCTCGACCTGTCTTCCTCGCGCTCGACCTGTCTTCCTCGCGCTCGACCTGTCTTCCTCGCGCTCGACCTGTTTTCTCGCGCTCGCTCGATCTGTCTCTCTCGCTCTCGCTCGATCTGTCTTTCTCTCTCGCTCGATCTGTCTCTCTCGCTCTCGTTCGATCTGTCTCTCTCGCTGCCGTTCGATCTGTCTTTCTCTCTCGCTCGATCTGTATTTCTCTCTCGCTCGATCTGCTTTTCTCTCTCGCTCGATCTGCCTTTCTCGCTCGATCTATCCTTCTCTCTCGCTCGATCTGTCTTTCTCTCTCGCTCGATCTGTCTTTCTCTCTCGCTCGATCTGCTTTTCTCTCTCGCTCGATCTGCCTTTCTCGCTCGATCTGTCTTTCTCTCTCGCTCGATCTGTCCTTCTCTCTCGCTCGAACTGTCCTTCTCTCTCGCTCGATCTGTCTTTCCCTCTCGCTCGATCTGTCTTTCCCTCTCGCTCGATCTGTCTTTCCCTCTCGCTCGATCTGTCTTTCCCTCTCGCTCGATCTGTCTTTCTCTCTCGCTCGATCTGTCCTTCTCTCTCGCTCGAACTGTCCTTCTCTCTCGCTCGATCTGTCTTTCCCTCTCGCTCGATCTGTCTTTCCCTCTCGCTCGATCTGTCTTTCCCTCTCGCTCGATCTGTCTTTCTCTCTCGCTCGATCTGTCTTTCCCTCTCGCTCGATCTGTCTTTCCCTCTCGCTCGATCTGTCTTTCTCTCTCGCTCGATCTGTCTTTCTCTCTCGCTCGATCTGTCTTCCTCTCTCGCTCGATCTGTCTTTCTCTCTCGCTCGATCTGTCCTTCTCTCTCGCTCGATCTGCTTTTCTCTCTCGCTCGATCTGCCTTTCTCGCTCGATCTATCCTTCTCTCTCGCTCGATCTGCTTTTCTCTCTCGCTCGATCTGCCTTTCTCGCTCGATCTGTCTTTCTCTCTCGCTCGATCTGTCCTTCTCTCTCGCTCGAAATGTCCTTCTCTCTCGCTCGATCTTTCTTTCCCTCTCGCTCGATCTGTCTTTCCCTCTCGCTCGATCTGTCTTTCCCTCTCGCTCGATCTGTCTTTCCCTCTCGCTCGATCTGTCTTTCTCTCTCGCTCGATCTGTCTTTCTCTCTCGCTCGATCTGTCTTTCTCTCTCGCTCGATCTGTCTCTCTCGCTCTCGTTCGATCTGTCTCTCTCGCTGCCGTTCGATCTGTCTTTCTCTCTCGCTCGATCTGTATTTCTCTCTCGCTCGATCTGCTTTTCTCTCTCACTCGATCTGCCTTTCTCGCTCGATCTGTCTTTCTCTCTCGCTCGATCTGTCTTTCTCTCTCGCTCGATCTGTCTTTCTCTCTCGCTCGATCTGTCTTTCTCGCTCGACCTGTCTGTCTCTCTCGCTCGACCTGTCTGTCTCTCTCGCTCGACCTGTTTTTCGCTCCCGCTCGATCTGTCTCTCTCGCTCTCGTTCGATCTGTCTCTCTCGCTCTCGTTCGATCTGTCTCTCTCGCTCGATCTGTCTTTCTCTCTCGCTCGATCTGTCTTTCTCTCTCGCTCGATCTGTCTTTCTCTCTCGCTCGATCTGTCTTTCTCTCTCGCTCGATCTGTCTTTCTCGCTCGATCTGTCTTTTTCGCTCCATCTGTCTTTTTCGCTCCATCTGTCTTTTTCGCGCCATCTGTCTTTCTCTCTCGCTCGATCTGTCTTTCTCCCTCGCTCGTCCTGCCTTTCCCTCTCTCTCCCTCTGGCTTTCTCCCTCGATCTGTCTGTCTGTCTGTCTCTCTCGCTCGATCTGTCTGTCTTTCTCTCTCGCTCGATCTGCCTTTCTCGTTCGATCTGTCTTTCTCTCTCGCTCGATCTGTCTGTCTCGCTCTCGCTCGATCTGTCTGTCTTTCTCGCTCGATCTGCCTTTCTCGCTTGATCTGTCTTTTTCTCTCGCTCGATCTGTCTGTCTCGCTCGATCTGTCTTCCTCTCTCGCTCGATCTGTCTTTCTCTCTCGCTCGATCTGTCTTTCTCTCTCGCTCGATCTGTCTTTCTCTCTCGCTCGATCTGTCTTTCTCTCTCGCTCGATCTGTCTTTCTCTCTCGCTCGATCTGTCTCTCTCGCTCTCTTTCGATCTGTGTCTCTCGCTGCCGCTCGATCTGTCCTTCTCTCTCGCTCGACCTGTCCTTCTCTCTCGCTCGACCTGTCTGTCTCGCTCGCTCGACCTGTCTTTCACTTTCGCTCGATCTGTTTGTCGCTCCCGCTCGATCTGTCTCTCTCGCTCTCGTTCGATCTGTCTGTCTCGCTCTCGTTCGATCTGTCTGTCTCGCTCTCGTTCGATCTGTCTGTCTCGCTCTCGTTCGATCTGTCTGTCTCGCTCTCGTTCGATCTGTCTGTCTCGCTCTCGTTCGATCTGTCTGTCTCGCTCTCGTTCGATCTGTCTGTCTCGCTCTCGTTCGATCTGTCTGTCTCGCTCTCGTTCGATCTGTCTGTCTCGCTCTCGTTCGATCTGTCTCTCTCGCTCTCGTTCGATCTGTCTGTCTCGCTCTCGTTCGATCTGTCTGTCTCGCTCTCGTTCGATCTGTCTCTCTCGCTCTCGTTCGATCTGTCTCTCTCGCTCTCGTTCGATCTGTCTTTCTATCTCGCTCGATCTGTCTTTGTCGCTCGATCTGTCTTTTTCTCTCGCTTGATCTGTTTTTCTCTCCTTCGATCTGTCTCCCTCTCTCTCGCTCGATCTGTCTTTCTCTCTTGCTCGATCTGTCTTTGTCGCTCGATCTGTCTTTTTCTCTTGCTCGATCTGTCTTTCTCTCTCGCTCGATCTGTCTTTCTCTCTCGCTCGATCTGTCTTTCTCTCTCGCTCGATCTGTCTTTCTCTCTTGCTCGATCTGTCTTTCTCTCTCGCTCGATCTGTCTTTCTCGCTCGATCTGTCTTTCTCTCTCGCTCGATCTGTCTTTCTCTCTCGCTCGATCTGTCTTTCTCTCTCGCTCGATCTGTCTTTCTCTCTTGCTCGATCTGTCTTTCTCTCTCGCTCGATCTGTCTTTCTCGCTCGATCTGTCTTTCTCTCTCGCTCGATCTGTCTTCCTCGCGCTCGATCTGTCTTCTACGCGCTCGATCTGTCTTCCTCGCGCTCGATCTGTCTTCCTCGCGCTCGATCTGTCTTCCTCGCGCTCGATCTGTCTTCCTCGCGCTCGATCTGTCTTCCTCGTGCTCGATCTGTCTTCCTCCCGCTCGATCTGTCTTCCTCGCGCTCGAACTGTCTTCCTCGCGCTCGACCTGTCTTCCTCGCGCTCGACCTGTCTTCCTCGCGCTCGACCTGTCTTCCTCTCGCTCGACCTGTCTTCCTCGCGCTCGACCTGTCTTCCTCGCGCTCGACCTGTCTTCCTCGCGCTCGACCTGTCTTCCTCGCGCTCGACCTGTCTTCCTCGCGCTCGACCTGTCTTCCTCGCGCTCGACCTGTCTTCCTCGCGCTCGACCTGTCTTCCTCGCGCTCGATCTGTTTTCTCGCGCTCGCTCGATCTGTCTCTCTCGCTCTCGCTCGATCTGTCTTTCTCTCTCGCTCGATCTGTATTTCTCTCTCGCTCGATCTGCTTTTCTCTCTCGCTCGATCTGCCTTTCTCGCTCGATCTATCCTTCTCTCTCGCTCGATCTGTCTTTCTCTCTCGCTCGATCTGTCTTTCTCTCTCGCTCGATCTGCTTTTCTCTCTCGCTCGATCTGCCTTTCTCGCTCGATCTGTCTTTCTCTCTCGCTCGATCTGTCCTTCTCTCTCGCTCGAACTGTCCTTCTCTCTCGCTCGATCTGTCTTTCCCTCTCGCTCGATCTGTCTTTCCCTCTCGCTCGATCTGTCTTTCCCTCTCGCTCGATCTGTCTTTCTCTCTCGCTCGATCTGTCCTTCTCTCTCGCTCGAACATGTCCTTCTCTCTCGCTCGATCTGTCTTTCCCTCTCGCTCGATCTGTCTTTCCCTCTCGCTCGATCTGTCTTTCTCTCTCGCTCGATCTGTCTTTCCCTCTCGCTCGATCTGTCTTTCCCTCTCGCTCGATCTGTCTTTCCCTCTCGCTCGATCTGTCTTTCTCTCTCGCTCGATCTGTCTTTCTCTCTCGCTCGATCTGTCCTTCTCTCTCGCTCGATCTGCTTTTCTCTCTCGCTCGATCTGCCTTTCTCGCTCGATCTATCCTTCTCTCTCGCTCGATCTGCTTTTCTCTCTCGCTCGATCTGCCTTTCTCGCTCGATCTGTCTTTCTCTCTCGCTCGATCTGTCCTTCTCTCTCGCTCGAAATGTCCTTCTCTCTCGCTCGATCTGTCTTTCCCTCTCGCTCGATCTGTCTTTCCCTCTCGCTCGATCTGTCTTTCCCTCTCGCTCGATCTGTCTTTCTCTCTCGCTCGATCTGTCTTTCTCTCTCGCTCGATCTGTCTTTCTCTCTCGCTCGATCTGTCTTTCTCTCTCGCTCGATCTGTCTCTCTCGCTCTCGTTCGATCTGTCTCTCTCGCTGCCGTTCGATCTGTCTTTCTCTCTCGCTCGATCTGTATTTCTCTCTCGCTCGATCTGCTTTTCTCTCTCGCTCGATCTGCCTTTCTCGCTCGATCTGTCTTTCTCGCTCGACCTGTCTGTCTCTCTCGCTCGACCTGTCTGTCTCTCTCGCTCGACCTGTCTTTCACTTTCGCTCGATCTGTTTTTCGCTCCCGCTCGATCTGTCTCTCTCGCTCTCGTTCGATCTGTCTCTCTCGCTCTCGTTCGATCTGTCTCTCTCGCTCGATCTGTCTTTCTCTCTCGCTCGATCTGTCTTTCTCTCTCGCTCGATCTGTCTTTCTCTCTCGCTCGATCTGTCTTTCTCTCTCGCTCGATCTGTCTTTCTCGCTCGATCTGTCTTTTTCGCTCCATCTGTCTTTTTCGCTCCATCTGTCTTTTTCGCGCCATCTGTCTTTCTCTCTCGCTCGATCTGTCTTTCTCCCTCGCTCGACCTGCCTTTCTCTCTCTCTCCCTCTGGCTTTCTCCCTCGATCTGTCTGTCTGTCTGTCTCTCTCGCTCGATCTGTCTGTCTTTCTCTCTCGCTCGATCTGCCTTTCTCGCTCGATCTGCCTTTCTCGCTCGATCTGTCTTTCTCTCTCGCTCGATCTGTCTGTCTCGCTCGATCTGTCTGTCTCGCTCGCTCGATCTGTCTTTCTCTCTCGCTCGATCTGTCTTTCTCTCTCGCTCGATCTGTCTTTCTCTCTCGCTCGATCTGTCTTTCTCTCTCGCTCGATCTGTCTTTCTCGCTCGCTCGATCTGTCTTTCTCGCTCGATCTGTCTTTCTCTCTCGCTCGATCTGTCTTTCTCTCTCGCTCGATCTGTCTCTCTCTCGCTCGATCTGTCTTTCTCTCTCGCTCGATCTGCCTTTCTCTCTCGCTCGATCTGCCTTTCTCTCTCGCTCGATCTGTCTTTCTTTCTCGCACGATCTGCCTTTCTCTCTCTCTCTCTCTGTCTGGCTGTCACTCTCGATCTGTCTGACTCTCGTTCGATCTGTCTTTCTCTTTCTCTTTCTCTCGATCTGTCTTCCTCGCGCTCGATCTGTCTTCCTCGCGCTCGATCTGTCTTCCTCGCGCTCGATCTGTCTTCCTCGCGCTCGATCTGTCTTCCTCGCGCTCGATCTGTCTTCCTCGGGCTCGATCTGTCTTCCTCGGGCTCGATCTGTCTTCCTCGCGCTCGATCTGTCTTCCTCGCGCTCGATCTGTCTTCCTCGCGCTCGATCTGTCTTCCTCGCGCTCGATCTGTCTTCCTCGCGCTCGATCTGTCTTCCTCGCGCTCGATCTGTCTTCCTCGCGCTCGATCTGTCTTCCTCGCGCTCGATCTGTCTTCCTCGCGCTCGATCTGTCTTCCTCGCGCTCGATCTGTCTTCCTCGCGCTCGATCTGTCTTCCTCGCGCTCGATCTGTCTTCCTCGCGCTCGATCTGTCTTCCTCGCGCTCGATCTGTCTTCCTCGCGCTCGATCTGTCTTCCTCGCGCTCGATCTGTCTTCCTCGCGCTCGATCTGTCTTCCTCTCTCGCTCAATCTGTCTTTCTCTCTCGCTCGATCTGTCTTTCTCTCTCGCTCGATCTGTCTTTCTCTCTCGCTCGATCTGTCTCTCTCGCTCTCTTTCGATCTGTCTCTCTCGCTGCCGCTCGATCTGTCTGTCTCGCTCTCGTTCGATCTGTCTGTCTCGCTCTCGTTCGATCTGTCTGTCTCGCTCTCGTTCGATCTGTCTGTCTCGCTCTCGTTCGATCTGTCTGTCTCGCTCTCGTTCGATCTGTCTCTCTCGCTCTCGTTCGATCTGTCTCTCTCGCTCTCGTTCGATCTGTCTCTCTCGCTCTCGTTCGATCTGTCTCTCTCGCTCTCGTTCGATCTGTCTTTCTATCTCGCTCGATCTGTCTTTCTCTCTCGTTCGATCTGTCTTTCTCTCGCTTGATCTGTCTTTCTCTCCTTCGATCTGTCTCCCTCTCTCTCGCTCGATCTGTCTTTCTCTCTTGCTCGATCTGTCTTTGTCGCTCGATCTGTCTTTCTCTCTCGCTCGATCTGTCTTTCTCTCTCGCTCGATCTGTCTTTCTCGCTCGATCTGTCTTTCTCTCTCGCTCGATCTGTCTTTCTCTCTCGCTCGATCTGTCTTTCTCTCTCGCTCGATCTGTCTTTCTCTCTCGCTCGATCTGTCTTTCTCTCTCGCTCGATCTGTCTTTCTCTCTCGCTCGATCTGTCTTCCTCGCGCTCGATCTGTCTTCCACGCGCTCGATCTGTCTTCCTCGCGCTCGATCTGTCTTCCTCGCGCTCGATCTGTCTTCCTCGCGCTCGATCTGTCTTCCTCGCGCTCGATCTGTCTTCCTCGCGCTCGATCTGTCTTCCTCGCGCTCGATCTGTCTTCCTCGCGCTCGACCTGTCTTCCACGCGCTCGATCTGTCTTCCTCGCGCTCGATCTGTCTTCCTCGCGCTCGACCTGTCTTCCACGCGCTCGATCTGTCTTCCTCGTGCTCGATCTGTCTTCCTCGCGCTCGATCTGTCTTCCTCGCGCTCGATCTGTCTTCCTCTCGCTCGACCTGTCTTCCTCGCGCTCGACCTGTCTTCCTCGCGCTCGACCTGTCTTCCTCGCGCTCGACCTGTCTTCCTCGCGCTCGACCTGTCTTCCTCGCGCTCGACCTGTCTTCCTCGCGCTCGACCTGTCTTCCTCGCGCTCGACCTGTCGTCCTCGCGCTCGATCTGTTTTCTCGCGCTCGATCTGTTTTCTCGCGCTCGCTCGATCTGTCTCTCTCGCTCTCGCTCGATCTGTCTTTCCCTCTCGCTCGATCTGTCTCTCTCGCTCTCGTTCGATCTGTCTCTCTCGCTGCCGTTCGATCTGTCTTTCTCTCTCGCTCGATCTGTATTTCTCTCTCGCTCGATCTGGTTTTCTCTCTCGCTCGATCTGTCTTTCTCTCTCGCTCGATCTGCTTTTCTCTCTCGCTCGATCTGCCTTTCTCGCTCGATCTGTCTTTCTCTCTCGCTCGATCTGTCCTTCTCTCTCGCTCGAACAGTCCTTCTCTCTTGCTCGATCTGTCTTTCCCTCTCGCTCGATCTGTCTTTCCCTCTCGCTCGATCTGTCTTTCCCTCTCGCTCGATCTGTCTTTCCCTCTCGCTCGATCTGTCTTTCCCTCTCGCTCGATCTGTCCTTCTCTCTCGCTCGATCTGTCTTTCCCTCTCGCTCGATCTGTCTTTCTCTCTCGCTCGATCTGTCTTTCTCTCTCGCTCGATCTGTCTTTCTCTCTCGCTCGATCTGTCCTTCTCTCTCGCTCGATCTGCTTTTCTCTCTCGCTCGATCTGCCTTTCTCGCTCGATCTATCCTTCTCTCTCGCTCGATCTGTCTTTCTCTCTCGCTCGATCTGCTTTTCTCTCTCGCTCGTTCTGCCTTTCTCGCTCGATCTGTCTTTCTCTCTCGCTCGATCTGTCCTTCTCTCTCGCTCGAACTGTCCTTCTCTCTCGCTCGATCTGTCTTTCCCTCTCGCTCGATCTGTCTTTCCCTCTCGCTCGATCTGTCTTTCTCTCTCGCTCGATCTGTCTTTCTCTCTCGCTCGATCTGTCTTTCTCGCTCGCTCGATCTGCCTTTCTCTCTCGCTCGATCTGTATTTCTCTCTCGCTCGTCTGCTTTTCTCTCTCGCTCGATCTGTCTTTCTCTCTCGCTCGATCTGCCTTTCTCTCTCGCTCGATCTGCCTTTCTCGCTCGCTCGATCTGTATTTCTCTCTCGCTCGATCTGCCTTTCTCGCTCGATCTATCCTTCTCTCTCGCTCGATCTGCCTTTCTCGCTCGATCTATCCTTCTCTCTCGCTCAATCTGTCTTTCTCTCTCGCTCGATCTGCTTTTCTATCTCGCTCGATCTGCCTTTCTCGCTCGATCTATCCTTCTCTGTCGCTCGATCTGTCTTTCCCTCTCGCTCGATCTGTCTTTCTCTCTCGCTCGATCTGTCTTTCTCTCTCGCTCGAACTGTCCTTCTCTCTCGCTCGATCTGTCTTTCCCTCTTGGTCGATCTGTCTTTCTCTCTCGCTCGATCTGTCTTTCTCTCTCGCTCGGTCTGTCTCTCTCGCTCGACCTGTCTGTCTCTCTCGCTCGACCTGTCTGTCTCTCTCGCTCGACCTGTCTGTCTCTCTCGCTCGACCTGTCTGTCTCTCTCGCTCGACCTGTCTGTCTCGCTCGCTCGATCTGTCTTTCACTTTCGCTCGATCTGTTTCTCGCTCCCGCTCGATCTGTCTCTCTCGCTCTCGTTCGATCTGTCTCTCTCGCTCTCGTTCGATCTGTCTTTCTCTCTCGCTCGATCTGTCTTTTTCTCTCGCTCGATCTGTCTTTCTCTCTCGCTCGATCTGTCTTTCTCCCTCGCTCGACCTGCCTTTCTCTCTCTCTCTCCCTCTGGCTTTCTCCCTCGATCTGTCTGTCTGTCTCTCTCGCTCGATCTGTCTGTCTTTCTCTCTCGCTCGATCTGCCTTTCTCGCTCGATCTGTCTTTCTCTCTCGCTCGATCTGTCTTTCTCGCTCGCTCGATCTGTCTTTCTCGCTCGCTCGATCTGTCTTTCTCTCTCGCTCGATCTGTCTTTCTCGCTCGCTCGATCTGTCTTTCTCGCTCGATCTGTCTTTCTCTCTCGCTCGATCTGTCTGCCTTTCTCGCTCGATCTATCCTTCTCTCTCGCTCGATCTGTCTTTCTCTCTCGCTCGATCTGTCTCTCTCGCTCTCGTTCGATCTGTCTCTCTCGCTGCCGTTCGATCTGTCTTTCTCTCTCGCTCGATCTGTATTTCTCTCTCGCTCGATCTGCTTTTCTCTCTCGCTCGATCTGCCTTTCTCGCTCGATCTGTCTTTCTCTCTCGCTCGATCTGTCTTTCTCTCTCGCTCGATCTGTCTTTCTCTCTCGCTCGATCTGTCTTTCTCGCTCGACCTGTCTGTCTCTCTCGCTCGACCTGTCTGTCTCTCTCGCTCGACCTGTTTTTCGCTCCCGCTCGATCTGTCTCTCTCGCTCTCGTTCGATCTGTCTCTCTCGCTCTCGTTCGATCTGTCTCTCTCGCTCGATCTGTCTTTCTCTCTCGCTCGATCTGTCTTTCTCTCTCGCTCGATCTGTCTTTCTCTCTCGCTCGATCTGTCTTTCTCTCTCGCTCGATCTGTCTTTCTCGCTCGATCTGTCTTTTTCGCTCCATCTGTCTTTTTCGCTCCATCTGTCTTTTTCGCGCCATCTGTCTTTCTCTCTCGCTCGATCTGTCTTTCTCCCTCGCTCGTCCTGCCTTTCCCTCTCTCTCCCTCTGGCTTTCTCCCTCGATCTGTCTGTCTGTCTGTCTCTCTCGCTCGATCTGTCTGTCTTTCTCTCTCGCTCGATCTGCCTTTCTCGTTCGATCTGTCTTTCTCTCTCGCTCGATCTGTCTGTCTCGCTCTCGCTCGATCTGTCTGTCTTTCTCGCTCGATCTGCCTTTCTCGCTTGATCTGTCTTTTTCTCTCGCTCGATCTGTCTGTCTCGCTCGATCTGTCTTCCTCTCTCGCTCGATCTGTCTTTCTCTCTCGCTCGATCTGTCTTTCTCTCTCGCTCGATCTGTCTTTCTCTCTCGCTCGATCTGTCTTTCTCTCTCGCTCGATCTGTCTTTCTCTCTCGCTCGATCTGTCTTTCTCTCTCGCTCGATCTGTCTCTCTCGCTCTCTTTCGATCTGTGTCTCTCGCTGCCGCTCGATCTGTCCTTCTCTCTCGCTCGACCTGTCCTTCTCTCTCGCTCGACCTGTCTGTCTCGCTCGCTCGACCTGTCTTTCACTTTCGCTCGATCTGTTTGTCGCTCCCGCTCGATCTGTCTCTCTCGCTCTCGTTCGATCTGTCTGTCTCGCTCTCGTTCGATCTGTCTGTCTCGCTCTCGTTCGATCTGTCTGTCTCGCTCTCGTTCGATCTGTCTGTCTCGCTCTCGTTCGATCTGTCTGTCTCGCTCTCGTTCGATCTGTCTGTCTCGCTCTCGTTCGATCTGTCTGTCTCGCTCTCGTTCGATCTGTCTGTCTCGCTCTCGTTCGATCTGTCTGTCTCGCTCTCGTTCGATCTGTCTCTCTCGCTCTCGTTCGATCTGTCTCTCTCGCTCTCGTTCGATCTGTCTGTCTCGCTCTCGTTCGATCTGTCTGTCTCGCTCTCGTTCGATCTGTCTCTCTCGCTCTCGTTCGATCTGTCTCTCTCGCTCTCGTTCGATCTGTCTTTCTATCTCGCTCGATCTGTCTTTGTCGCTCGATCTGTCTTTTTCTCTCGCTTGATCTGTTTTTCTCTCCTTCGATCTGTCTCCCTCTCTCTCGCTCGATCTGTCTTTCTCTCTTGCTCGATCTGTCTTTGTCGCTCGATCTGTCTTTTTCTCTCGCTCGATCTGTCTTTCTCTCTCGCTCGATCTGTCTTTCTCTCTCGCTCGATCTGTCTTTCTCTCTCGCTCGATCTGTCTTTCTCTCTTGCTCGATCTGTCTTTCTCTCTCGCTCGATCTGTCTTTCTCGCTCGATCTGTCTTTCTCTCTCGCTCGATCTGTCTTTCTCTCTCGCTCGATCTGTCTTTCTCTCTCGCTCGATCTGTCTTTCTCTCTTGCTCGATCTGTCTTTCTCTCTCGCTCGATCTGTCTTTCTCTCTCGCTCGATCTGTCTTTCTCTCTCGCTCGATCTGTCTTTCTTTCTCGCTCGATCTGTCTTTCTCTCTCGCTCGATCTGTCTTCCTCGCGCTCGATCTGTCTTCTACGCGCTCGATCTGTCTTCCTCGCGCTCGATCTGTCTTCCTCGCGCTCGATCTGTCTTCCTCGCGCTCGATCTGTCTTCCTCGCGCTCGATCTGTCTTCCTCGTGCTCGATCTGTCTTCCTCGCGCTCGATCTGTCTTCCTCGCGCTCGAACTGTCTTCCTCGCGCTCGACCTGTCTTCCTCGCGCTCGACCTGTCTTCCTCGCGCTCGACCTGTCTTCCTCTCGCTCGACCTGTCTTCCTCGCGCTCGACCTGTCTTCCTCGCGCTCGACCTGTCTTCCTCGCGCTCGACCTGTCTTCCTCGCGCTCGACCTGTCTTCCTCGCGCTCGACCTGTCTTCCTCGCGCTCGACCTGTCTTCCTCGCGCTCGATCTGTTTTCTCGCGCTCGCTCGATCTGTCTCTCTCGCTCTCGCTCGATCTGTCTTTCTCTCTCGCTCGATCTGTATTTCTCTCTCGCTCGATCTGCTTTTCTCTCTCGCTCGATCTGCCTTTCTCGCTCGATCTATCCTTCTCTCTCGCTCGATCTGTCTTTCTCTCTCGCTCGATCTGTCTTTCTCTCTCGCTCGATCTGCTTTTCTCTCTCGCTCGATCTGCCTTTCTCGCTCGATCTGTCTTTCTCTCTCGCTCGATCTGTCCTTCTCTCTCGCTCGAACTGTCCTTCTCTCTCGCTCGATCTGTCTTTCCCTCTCGCTCGATCTGTCTTTCCCTCTCGCTCGATCTGTCTTTCCCTCTCGCTCGATCTGTCTTTCTCTCTCGCTCGATCTGTCCTTCTCTCTCGCTCGAACATGTCCTTCTCTCTCGCTCGATCTGTCTTTCCCTCTCGCTCGATCTGTCTTTCCCTCTCGCTCGATCTGTCTTTCTCTCTCGCTCGATCTGTCTTTCCCTCTCGCTCGATCTGTCTTTCCCTCTCGCTCGATCTGTCTTTCCCTCTCGCTCGATCTGTCTTTCTCTCTCGCTCGATCTGTCTTTCTCTCTCGCTCGATCTGTCCTTCTCTCTCGCTCGATCTGCTTTTCTCTCTCGCTCGATCTGCCTTTCTCGCTCGATCTATCCTTCTCTCTCGCTCGATCTGCTTTTCCCTCTCGCTCGATCTGTCTTTCCCTCTCGCTCGATCTGTCTTTCCCTCTCGCTCGATCTGTCTTTCTCTCTCGCTCGATCTGTCTTTCTCTCTCGCTCGATCTGTCTTTCTCTCTCGCTCGATCTGTCTTTCTCTCTCGCTCGATCTGTCTCTCTCGCTCTCGTTCGATCTGTCTCTCTCGCTGCCGTTCGATCTGTCTTTCTCTCTCGCTCGATCTGTATTTCTCTCTCGCTCGATCTGCTTTTCTCTCTCGCTCGATCTGCCTTTCTCGCTCGATCTGTCTTTCTCGCTCGACCTGTCTGTCTCTCTCGCTCGACCTGTCTGTCTCTCTCGCTCGACCTGTCTTTCACTTTCGCTCGATCTGTTTTTCGCTCCCGCTCGATCTGTCTCTCTCGCTCTCGTTCGATCTGTCTCTCTCGCTCTCGTTCGATCTGTCTCTCTCGCTCGATCTGTCTTTCTCTCTCGCTCGATCTGTCTTTCTCTCTCGCTCGATCTGTCTTTCTCTCTCGCTCGATCTGTCTTTCTCTCTCGCTCGATCTGTCTTTCTCGCTCGATCTGTCTTTTTCGCTCCATCTGTCTTTTTCGCTCCATCTGTCTTTTTCGCGCCATCTGTCTTTCTCTCTCGCTCGATCTGTCTTTCTCCCTCGCTCGACCTGCCTTTCTCTCTCTCTCCCTCTGGCTTTCTCCCTCGATCTGTCTGTCTGTCTGTCTCTCTCGCTCGATCTGTCTGTCTTTCTCTCTCGCTCGATCTGCCTTTCTCGCTCGATCTGCCTTTCTCGCTCGATCTGTCTTTCTCTCTCGCTCGATCTGTCTGTCTCGCTCGATCTGTCTGTCTCGCTCGCTCGATCTGTCTTTCTCTCTCGCTCGATCTGTCTTTCTCTCTCGCTCGATCTGTCTTTCTCTCTCGCTCGATCTGTCTTTCTCTCTCGCTCGATCTGTCTTTCTCGCTCGCTCGATCTGTCTTTCTCGCTCGATCTGTCTTTCTCTCTCGCTCGATCTGTCTTTCTCTCTCGCTCGATCTGTCTCTCTCTCGCTCGATCTGTCTTTCTCTCTCGCTCGATCTGCCTTTCTCTCTCGCTCGATCTGCCTTTCTCTCTCGCTCGATCTGTCTTTCTTTCTCGCACGATCTGCCTTTCTCTCTCTCTCTCTGTCTGGCTGTCACTCTCGATCTGTCTGACTCTCGTTCGATCTGTCTTTCTCTTTCTCTTTCTCTCGATCTGTCTTCCTCGCGCTCGATCTGTCTTCCTCGCGCTCGATCTGTCTTCCTCGCGCTCGATCTGTCTTCCTCGCGCTCGATCTGTCTTCCTCGGGCTCGATCTGTCTTCCTCGCGCTTGATCTGTCTTCCTCGCGCTCGATCTGTCTTCCTCGCGCTCGATCTGTCTTCCTCGCGCTCGATCTGTCTTCCTCGCGCTCGATCTGTCTTCCTCGCGCTCGATCTGTCTTCCTCGCGCTCGATCTGTCTTCCTCGCGCTCGATCTGTCTTCCTCGCGCTCGATCTGTCTTCCTCGCGCTCGATCTGTCTTCCTCGCGCTCGATCTGTCTTCCTCGCGCTCGATCTGTCTTCCTCGCGCTCGATCTGTCTTCCTCGCGCTCGATCTGTCTTCCTCGCGCTCGATCTGTCTTCCTCGCGCTCGATCTGTCTTCCTCGCGCTCGATCTGTCTTCCTCGCGCTCGATCTGTCTTCCTCGCGCTCGATCTGTCTTCCTCGCGCTCGATCTGTCTTCCTCTCTCGCTCGATCTGTCTTTCTCTCTCGCTCGATCTGTCTTTCTCTCTCGCTCGATCTGTCTTTCTCTCTCGCTCGATCTGTCTTTCTCTCTCGCTCGATCTGTCTCTCTCGCTCTCTTTCGATCTGTCTCTCTCGCTGCCGCTCGATCTGTCCTTCTCTCTCGCTCGACCTGTCCTTCTCTCTCGCTCGACCTGTCCTTCTCTCTCGCTCGACCTGTCCTTCTCTCTCGCTCGACCTGTCTGTCTCGCTCGCTCGACCTGTCTTTCACTTTCGCTCGATCTGGTTGTCGCTCCCGCTCGATCTGTCTCTCTCGCTCTCGTTCGATCTGTCTCTCTCGCTCTCGTTCGATCTGTCTGTCTCGCTCTCGTTCGATCTGTCTGTCTCGCTCTCGTTCGATCTGTCTCTCTCGCTCTCGTTCGATCTGTCTCTCTCGCTCTCGTTCGATCTGTCTCTCTCGCTCTCGTTCGATCTGTCTCTCTCGCTCTCGTTCGATCTGTCTTTCTATCTCGCTCGATCTGTCTTTCTCTCTCGTTCGATCTGTCTTTCTCTCGCTTGATCTGTCTTTCTCTCCTTCGATCTGTCTCCCTCTCTCTCGCTCGATCTGTCTTTCTCTCTTGCTCGATCTGTCTTTGTCGCTCGATCTGTCTTTCTCTCTCGCTCGATCTGTCTTTCTCTCTCGCTCGATCTGTCTTTCTCGCTCGATCTGTCTTTCTCTCTCGCTCGATATGTCTTTCTCTCTCGCTCGATCTGTCTTTCTCTCTCGCTCGATCTGTCTTTCTCTCTCGCTCGATCTGTCTTTCTCTCTCGCTCGATCTGTCTTTCTCTCTCGCTCGATCTGTCTTCCTCGCGCTCGATCTGTCTTCCACGCGCTCGATCTGTCTTCCTCGCGCTCGATCTGTCTTCCTCGCGCTCGATCTGTCTTCCTCGCGCTCGATCTGTCTTCCTCGCGCTCGATCTGTCTTCCTCGCGCTCGATCTGTCTTCCTCGCGCTCGATCTGTCTTCCTCGCGCTCGACCTGTCTTCCACGCGCTCGATCTGTCTTCCTCGCGCTCGATCTGTCTTCCTCGCGCTCGATCTGTCTTCCTCGCGCTCGATCTGTCTTCCTCTCGCTCGATCTGTCTTCCTCGCGCTCGATCTGTCTTCCTCGCGCTCGACCTGTCTTCCTCGCGCTCGACCTGTCTTCCTCGCGCTCGACCTGTCTTCCTCGCGCTCGACCTGTCTTCCTCGCGCTCGACCTGTCTTCCTCGCGCTCGACCTGTCGTCCTCGCGCTCGATCTGTTTTCTCGCGCTCGATCTGTTTTCTCGCGCTCGCTCGATCTGTCTCTCTCGCTCTCGCTCGATCTGTCTTTCCCTCTCGCTCGATCTGTCTCTCTCGCTCTCGTTCGATCTGTCTCTCTCGCTGCCGTTCGATCTGTCTTTCTCTCTCGCTCGATCTGTATTTCTCTCTCGCTCGATCTGGTTTTCTCTCTCGCTCGATCTGTCTTTCTCTCTCGCTCGATCTGCTTTTCTCTCTCGCTCGATCTGCCTTTCTCGCTCGATCTGTCTTTCTCTCTCGCTCGATCTGTCCTTCTCTCTCGCTCGAACAGTCCTTCTCTCTTGCTCGATCTGTCTTTCCCTCTCGCTCGATCTGTCTTTCCCTCTCGCTCGATCTGTCTTTCCCTCTCGCTCGATCTGTCTTTCCCTCTCGCTCGATCTGTCCTTCTCTCTCGCTCGATCTGTCTTTCCCTCTCGCTCGATCTGTCTATCCCTCTCGCTCGATCTGTCTTTCTCTCTCGCTCGATCTGTCTTTCTCTCTCGCTCGATCTGTCTTTCTCTCTCGCTCGATCTGTCCTTCTCTCTCGCTCGATCTGCTTTTCTCTCTCGCTCGATCTGCCTTTCTCGCTCGATCTATCCTTCTCTCTCGCTCGATCTGTCTTTCTCTCTCGCTCGATCTGCTTTTCTCTCTCGCTCGTTCTGCCTTTCTCGCTCGATCTGTCTTTCTCTCTCGCTCGATCTGTCCTTCTCTCTCGCTCGAACTGTCCTTCTCTCTCGCTCGATCTGTCTTTCCCTCTCGCTCGATCTGTCTTTCCCTCTCGCTCGATCTGTCTTTCTCTCTCGCTCGATCTGTCTTTCTCTCTCGCTCGATCTGTCTTTCTCGCTCGCTCGATCTGCCTTTCTCTCTCGCTCGATCTGTATTTCTCTCTCGCTCGTCTGCTTTTCTCTCTCGCTCGATCTGTCTTTCTCTCTCGCTCGATCTGCCTTTCTCTCTCGCTCGATCTGCCTTTCTCGCTCGCTCGATCTGTATTTCTCTCTCGCTCGATCTGCCTTTCTCGCTCGATCTATCCTTCTCTCTCGCTCGATCTGCCTTTCTCGCTCGATCTATCCTTCTCTCTCGCTCAATCTGTCTTTCTCTCTCGCTCGATCTGCTTTTCTATCTCGCTCGATCTGCCTTTCTCGCTCGATCTATCCTTCTCTCTCGCTCGATCTGTCTTTCCCTCTCGCTCGATCTGTCTTTCTCTCTCGCTCGATCTGTCTTTCTCTCTCGCTCGAACTGTCCTTCTCTCTCGCTCGATCTGTCTTTCCCTCTTGCTCGATCTGTCTTTCTCTCTCGCTCGATCTGTCTTTCTCTCTCGCTCGGTCTGTCTCTCTCGCTCGACCTGTCTGTCTCTCTCGCTCGACCTGTCTGTCTCTCTCGCTCGACCTGTCTGTCTCTCTCGCTCGACCTGTCTGTCTCTCTCGCTCGACCTGTCTGTCTCGCTCGCTCGATCTGTCTTTCACTTTCGCTCGATCTGTTTCTCGCTCCCGCTCGATCTGTCTCTCTCGCTCTCGTTCGATCTGTCTCTCTCGCTCTCGTTCGATCTGTCTTTCTCTCTCGCTCGATCTGTCTTTTTCTCTCGCTCGATCTGTCTTTCTCTCTCGCTCGATCTGTCTTTCTCCCTCGCTCGACCTGCCTTTCTCTCTCTCTCTCCCTCTGGCTTTCTCCCTCGATCTGTCTGTCTGTCTCTCTCGCTCGATCTGTCTGTCTTTCTCTCTCGCTCGATCTGCCTTTCTCGCTCGATCTGTCTTTCTCTCTCGCTCGATCTGTCTTTCTCGCTCGCTCGATCTGTCTTTCTCGCTCGCTCGATCTGTCTTTCTCGCTCGCTCGATCTGTCTTTCTCTCTCGCTCGATCTGTCTTTCTCGCTCGCTCGATCTGTCTTTCTCGCTCGATCTGTCTTTCTCTCTCGCTCGATCTGTCTGCCTTTCTCGCTCGATCTATCCTTCTCTCTCGCTCGATCTGCCTTTCTCGCTCGCTTGATCTGTATTTCTCTCTCGCTCGTTCTGCCTTTCTCGCTCGATCTATCCTTCTCTCTCGCTCAATCTGTCTTTCTCTCTCGCTCGATCTGCTTTTCTCCCTCGCTCGATCTGCCTTTCTCGCTCGATCTATCCTTCTCTCTCGCTCGATCTATCTTTCTCGCTCGCTCAATCTGTCTTTCCCTCTCGCTCGATCTGTCTTTCTCTCTCGCTCGATCTGCCTTTCTCGCTCGATCTATCCTTCTCTCTCGCTCGATCTGTCTTTCCCTCTCGCTCGATCTGTCTTTCTCTCTCGCTCGATCTGTCTTTCTCTCTCGCTCGAACTGTCCTTCTCTCTCGCTCGATCTGTCTTTCCCTCTTGCTCGATCTGTCTTTCTCTCTCGCTCGATCTGTCTTTCTCTCTCGCTCGATCTGTCTTTCTCTCTCGCTCGATCTGTCTTTCTCTCTCGCTCGATCTGTCTTTCTCTCTCGCTCGATCTGTCTTTCTCTCTCGCTCGATCTGTCTTTCTCTCTCGCTCGATCTGTCTTTCTCTCTCGCTCGATCTGTCTTCCTCGCGCTCGATCTGTCTTCCTCGCGCTCGATCTGTCTTTCTCTCTCGCTCGATCTGTCTTTCTCTCTCGCTCGATCTGTCTTTCTCTCTCGCTCGATCTGTCTTTCTCTCTCGCTCGATCTGTCTTTCTGTCTCGCTCGATCTGTCTTTCTCTCTCGCTCGATCTGTCTTTCTCTCTCGATCTGTCTTTCTCGATCTCTCTCTCGCTCGATCTGTCTTTCTCTCTCGCTCGATCTGTCTTTCTCTCTCGCTCGATCTGTCTTTCTCTCTCGCTCGATCTGTCTTTCTCTCTCGCTCGATCTGTCTTTCTCTCTCGCTCGATCTGTCTTTCTCTCTCGCTCGATCTGTCTTTCTCTCTCGCTCGATCTGTCTTTCTCTCTCGCTCGATCTGTCTTTCTCTCTCGCTCGATCTGTCTGTCTCGCTCTCGTTCGATCTGTCTGTCTCGCTCTCGTTCGATCTGTCTGTCTCGCTCTCGTTCGATCTGTCTGTCTCGCTCTCGTTCGATCTGTCTCTCTCGCTCTCGTTCGATCTGTCTCTCTCGCTCTCGTTCGATCTGTCTGTCTTGCTCTCGTTCGATCTGTCTGTCTCGCTCTCGTTCGATCTGTCTCTCTCGCTCTCGTTCGATCTGTCTCTCTCGCTCTCGTTCGATCTGTCTCTCTCGCTCTCGTTCGATCTGTCTCTCTTGCTCTCGTTCGATCTGTCTTTCTATCTCGCTCGATCTGTCTTTCTCTCTCGTTCGATCTGTCTTTCTCTCGCTTGATCTGTCTTTCTCTCCTTCGATCTGTCTCTATCTCGCTCGATCTGTCTTTCTCTCTCGCTCGATCTGTCTTTCTCTCTCGCTCGATCTGTCTTTCTCTCTCGCTCGATCTGTCTTTCTCTCTTGCTCGATCTGTCTCTCTCGCTCTCATTCGATCTGTCTCTCTCGCTGCCGCTCGATCTGTCCTTCTCTCTCGCTCGACCTGTCCCTCCACAAACCTCAAACTACCCATGTCCACACACCTCGAACTCCCGTCTCTCCACACACCTCGAACTCCCGTCTCTCCACACACCTCGAACTCCCGTCTCTCCACACACCTCGAACTCCGGTCTCTCCACACACCTCTAACTCCCGTCTCTGCACACACCTCGAACTCCCGTCTCTCCACACACCTCGAACTCCCGTCTCTCCACACACCTCGAACTCCCGTCTCTCCACACACCTCGAACTCCCTTCTCTCCACACAACTCGAACTCCCCCTATCCACACACCTCGAACTCCCGTCTCTCCACACACCTCGAACTCCCGTCTCTCCACACACCTCGAACTCCCGTCTCTCCACACACCTCGAACTCCCCCTCTCGACACACCTCGGTCTCCCGTCTCTCCACACACATCGAACTCCCGTCTCTCCACACACCTCGAACTCCCGTCTCTCCACACACCTCGAACTTCCGTCTCTCCACACACCTCGAACTCCCCTCTCCACACACCTCGAACTCCCCCTCACCACACACCTCGAACTCCACCTCTCCACACACCTCGAACTCCCGCCTCTCCACACACCACAAACTCCCCCTCTCCACACACCTCGAACTCCCCCTCTCCACACACCTCGATCTCCCGTCTCTCCACACACCTCGAACTCCCCCTCTCCACACACCTCGAACTACCCCTCTCCACACACCTCGAACTCCCGTCTCTCCACACACCTCGAACTCCCGTCTCTCCACACACCTCGAACTCCCTTCTCTCCACACACCTCGAACTCCCCTCTCCACACACCTCGAACTCCCGTCTCTCCACACACCTCGAACTCCCCTCTCCACACACCTCGAACTCCCCTCTCCACACACCTCCAACTCCCCCTCTCCACACACCTCCAACTCCCCCTCTCCACACACCTCGAGCTCCCCCTCTCCACAAACCTCGAACTCCGGTCTCTCCACAAACCTCGAACTCCGGTCTCTCCACACACCTCGAACTCCCGTCTCTCCACACACCTCGAACTCCCCCTCTCCACACACCTCGAACTCCCCCTCTCCACACACCTCGAACTCCCGTCTCTCCACACACATCGAACTCCCGTCTCTCCACACACCTCGAACTCCCGTCTCTCCACACAACTCGAACTCCCGTCTTTCCACACACCTCGAACTCACGTCTCTCCACACACCTCGAACTCCCGTCTCTCCACACACCTCGAACTCCCCTCTCTCCACACACCTCGAACTCCCGTCTCTCCACACACCTCGAACTCCCGTCTCTCCACACACCCCGAACTCCCGTCTCTCCACACACCTCGAACTCCCGTCTCTCCACACACCTCGAACTCCCGTCTCTCCACACACCTCGAACTCCCGTCTCTCCACACACCTCGAACTCCCGTCTCTCCACACACCTCGAACTCCCGTCTCTCCACACACCTCGAACTCCCGTCTCTCCACACACCTCAAACTTCCCCTCTCCTCACACCTCCAACTCCCGTCTCTCCACACACCTCGAACTCCGGTCTCTCCTCACACCTCGAACTCCCGTCTCTCCTCACACCTCGAACTCCCGCCTCTCCACACACCTCGAACTCCTCCTCTCCACACACCTCGAACTTCCGTCTCTCCACACACCTCGAACTTCCGTCTCTGCACACACCTCGAACTCCCGTCTCTCCACACACCTCGAACTCCCCCTGTCCACACACCTCGAACTCCCGTCTCTCCACACACCTCGAACTCCCGTCTCTCCACACACCTCGAACTCCCGTCTCTCCACACACCTCGAACTCCCGTCTCTCCACACACCTCGAACTGCCGTCTCTCCACACACCTCGAACTCCCGTCTCTCCACACAGCTCGAACTCCCGTCTCTCCACACACCTCGAACTCCCGTCTCTCCACACACCTCGAACTCCCGTCTCTCCACACACCTCGAACTCCCGTCTCTCCACACACCTCGAACTCCTGTCTCTCCACACACCTCGAACTGCCGCCTCTCCACACACCTCGAACTCCCGTCTCTCCACACACCTCGAACTCCCCATGTCCACACACCTCGAACTCCCGTCTCTCCACACAACTCGAACTCCCGTCTTTCCACACACCTCGAACTCCCGTCTCTCCACACACCTCGAACTCACGTCTCTCCACACACCTCGAACTCCCCATGTCCACACACCTCGAACTCCCGTCTTTCCACACACCTCGAACTCCCGTCTCTCCACACACCTCGAACTCACGTCTCTCCACACACCTCGAACTCCCCATGTCCACACACCTCGAACTCCCGTCTCTCCACACAACTCGAACTCCCGTCTTTCCACACACCTCGAACTCACGTCTCTCCACACACCTCGAACTCCCGTCTCTCCACACACCTCGAACTCCCGTCTCTCCACACACCCCGAACTCCCGTCTCTCCACACACCTCGAACTCCCGTCTCTCCACACACCTCGAACTCCCGTCTCTCCACACACCTCGAACTCCCGTCTCTCCACACACCTCGAACTCCCGTCTCTCCACACACCTCGAACTCCCGTCTCTCCACACACCTCGAACTCCCGTCTTTCCACACACCTCGAACTCACGTCTCTCCACACACCTCGAACTCCCGTCTCTCCACACACCTCGAACTCCCGTCTCTCCACACACCTCGAACTCCCGTCTCTCCACACACCTCGAACTCCCGTCTCTCCACACACCTCGAACTTCCCCTCTCTTCACACCTCCAACTCCCGTCTCTCCACACACCTCGAACTTCCCCTCTCTTCACACCTCCAACTCCCGTCTCTCCACACACCTCGAACTCCGGTCTCTCCTCACACCTCGAACTCCCGTCTCTCCTCACACCTCGAACTCCCGCCTCTCCACACACCTCGAACTCCTCCTCTCCACACACCTCCAACTCCCGTCTCTCCACACACCTCGAACTCCCGTCTCTCCACACACCTCGAACTCCCGTCTCTCCACACACCTCGAACTCCCCCTGTCCACACACCTCGAACTCCCGTCTCTCCACACACCTCGAACTCCCGTCTCTCCACACACCTCGAACTCCCGTCTCTCCACACACCTCGAACTCCCGTCTCTCCACACACCTCGAACTGCCGTCTCTCCACACACCTCGAACTCCCGTCTCTCCACACACCTCGAACTCCCGTCTCTCCACACACCTCGAACTCCCGTCTCTCCACACACCTCGAACTCCCGTCTCTCCACACACCTCGAACTCCTGTCTCTCCACACACCTCGAACTGCCGCCTCTCCACACAACTCGAACTCCCTTCTCTCCACACACCTCGAACTCCCCCTTCCACACAACTCGAACTCCCGCCTCTCCACACACCTCGAACTCCCGTCTCTCCACACACCTCGAACTCCCCATGTCCACACACCTCGAACTCTCGTCTCTCCACACAACTCGAACTCCCGTCTTTCCACACACCTCGAACTCCCGTCTCTCCACACACCTCGAACTCACGTCTCTCCACACACCTCGAACTCCCCATGTCCACACACCTCGAACTCCCGTCTTTCCACACACCTCGAACTCCCGTCTCTCCACACAACTCGAACTCCCGTCTTTCCACACACCTCGAACTCACGTCTCTCCACACACCTCGAACTCCCGTCTCTCCACACACCTCGAACTCCTGTCTCTCCACACACCTCGAACTCCCGTCTCTCCACACACCTCGAACTCCCGTCTCTCCACACACCTCGAACACCCGTCTCCCCACAAACCTCGAACTCCCGTCTCTCCACACACCTCGAACTTCCCCTCTCCACACACCTCCAACTCCCGTCTATCCACACACCTCGAACTCCGGTCTCTCCTCACACCTCGAACTCCCGTCTCTCCTCACACCTCGAACTCCCGCCTCTCCACACACCTCGAACTCCCGTCTCTCCGCACACCTCGAACTCCCGTCTCTCCGCACACCTCGAACTCCCGTCTCTCCGCACACCTCGAACTCCCGTCTCTCCACACACCTCGAACTCCCGTCTCTCCACACACCTCGAACTCCTCCTCTCCACACACCTCGAACTTCCGTCTCTCCACACACCTCGAACTTCCGTCTCTGCACACACCTCGAACTTCCGTCTCTGCACACACCTCGAACTCCCCCTGTCCACACACCTCGAACTCCCGTCTCTCCACACACCTCGAACTCCCGTCTCTCCACACACCTCGAACTCCCGTCTCTCCACACACCTCGAACTGCCGTCTCTCCACACAGCTCGAACTCCCGTCTCTCCACACACCTCGAACTCCCGTCTCTCCACACACCTCGAACTCCCGTCTCTCCACACACCTCGAACTCCTGTCTCTCCACACACCTCGAACTCCTGTCTCTCCACACACCTCGAACTGCCGCCTCTCCACACAACTCGAACTCCCGTCTCTCCACACACCTCGAACTCCCCCTTCCACACAACTCGAACTCCCGCATCTCCACACACCTCGAACTCCCGTCTCTCCACACACCTCGAACTCCCCATGTCCACACACCTCGAACTCCCGTCTCTCCACGCACCTCGAACTCCCCATGTCCACGCACGTCGAACTCCCCATGTCCACACACCTCGAACTGACGTCTCTCCACACACCTCGAACTGACGTCTCTCCACACACCTCGAACTGACGTCTCTCCACACACCTCGAACTCCTGTCTCTCCACACAGCTCGAACTCCCGTCTCTCCGCACACCTCGAACTCCCCATGTCCACACACCTCGAACTCCCGTCTCTCCACGCACCTCGAACTCCCCATGTCCACACACCTCGAACTCCCGTCTCTCCACGCACCTCGAACTCCCCATGTCCACACACCTCGAACTCCCGTCTCTCCACACACCTCGAACTCCCTTCTCTCCACGCACCTCTACTCCCGCCTCCACACACCTCGAACTCCCCATGTCCACACACCTCGAACTCCCGTCTCTCCACGCACCTCAACTCCTGCCTCCACACACCTCGAACTGACGTCTCTCCACACACCTCGAACTCCGGTCTCTCCACACACCTCGAACTCCCCCTCTTCACACACCTCGAATTCCCGCCTCTCCACACACCTCGAACTCCCGCCTCTCCACACACCTCGAACTCCCGTCTCTCCTCACACCTCGAACTCCCGTCTCTCCACACACCTCGAACTCCCGTCTCTCCACACACCTCGAACTCCCGTCTCTCCACACACCTCGAACTCCCGTCACTCCACACACCTCGAACTCCCGTCTCTCCACACACCTCGAACTCCCGTCTCTCCACACACCTCGAACTCCCGTCTCTCCACACACCTCGAACTCCCCCTCTCCACACACCTCGAACTTCCGTCTCTCCACACACCTCGAACTTCCGTCTCTCCACACACCTCGAACTTCCGTCTCTCCACACACCTCGAACTTCCGTCTCTCCACACACCTCGAACTTCCGTCTCTGCACACACCTCGAACTCCCCCTGTCCACACACCTCGAACTCCCGTCTCTCCACACACCTCGAACTCCCGTCTCTCCACACACCTCGAACTCCCGTCTCTCCACACACCTCGAACTCCCGTCTCTCCACACACCTCGAACTCCCGTCTCTCCACACAGCTCGAACTCCCGTCTCTCCACACACCTCGAACTCCCGTCTCTCCACACACCTCGAACTCCCGTCTCTCCACACACCTCGAACTCCTGTCTCTCCACACACCTCGAACTCCTGTCTCTCCACACACCTCGAACTGCCGCCTCTCCACACAACTCGAACTCCCGTCTCTCCACACACCTCGAACTCCCCCTCTCCACACAACTCGAACTCCCGCCTCTCCACACACCTCGAACTCCCGTCTCTCCACACACCTCGAACTCCCCATGTCCACACACCTCGAACTCCCGTCTCTCCACGCACCTCGAACTCCCCATGTCCACGCACCTCGAACTCCCCATGTCCACACACCTCGAACTCCCGTCTCTCCACACACCTCGAACTCCCGTCTCTCCACACACCTCGAACTCCCGTCTCTCCACACACCTCGAACTCCCGTCTCTCCACACACCTCGAACTGCCGTCTCTCCACACACCTCGAACTCCCGTCTCTCCACACACCTCGAACTCCCGTCTCTCCACACACCTCGAACTCCCGTCTCTCCACACACCTCGAACTCCCGTCTCTCCACACACCTCGAACTCCTGTCTCTCCACACACCTCGAACTGCCGCCTCTCCACACAACTCGAACTCCCTTCTCTCCACACACCTCGAACTCCCCCTTCCACACAACTCGAACTCCCGCCTCTCCACACACCTCGAACTCCCGTCTCTCCACACACCTCGAACTCCCCATGTCCACACACCTCGAACTCTCGTCTCTCCACACAACTCGAACTCCCGTCTTTCCACACACCTCGAACTCCCGTCTCTCCACACACCTCGAACTCACGTCTCTCCACACACCTCGAACTCCCCATGTCCACACACCTCGAACTCCCGTCTTTCCACACACCTCGAACTCCCGTCTCTCCACACAACTCGAACTCCCGTCTTTCCACACACCTCGAACTCACGTCTCTCCACACACCTCGAACTCCCGTCTCTCCACACACCTCGAACTCCTGTCTCTCCACACACCTCGAACTCCCGTCTCTCCACACACCTCGAACTCCCGTCTCTCCACACACCTCGAACACCCGTCTCCCCACAAACCTCGAACTCCCGTCTCTCCACACACCTCGAACTTCCCCTCTCCACACACCTCCAACTCCCGTCTATCCACACACCTCGAACTCCGGTCTCTCCTCACACCTCGAACTCCCGTCTCTCCACACACCTCGAACTCCCGTCTCTCCGCACACCTCGAACTCCCCATGTCCACACACCTCGAACTCCCGTCTCTCCACGCACCTCGAACTCCCCATGTCCACACACCTCGAACTCCCGTCTCTCCACGCACCTCGAACTCCCCATGTCCACACACCTCGAACTCCCGTCTCCCCACACACCTCGAACTCCCGTCTCCCCACACACCTCGAACTCACGTCTCCCCACACACCTCGAACTCCCGTCTCCCCACACACCTCGAACTCCCGTCTCTCCACACACCTCGAACTCTTGTCTCTCCACACACCTCGAACTCCCCCTCTCCACACATCTCGAACTCCCGTCTCCCCACACACCTCGAATTCCCGTCTCTCCACACACCTCGAACTCCTGTCTCTCCACACACCTCGAACACCCCCTCTCCACACACCTCGAACTCCCGTCTCTGCACACACCTCGAACTCCCGTCTCTCCACACACCTCGAACTCCCGTCTCCCCACACACCTCGAACTCCCCCTCTCCACACACCTCGAACTCCCGCCTCTGCAAACACCTCGAACTCCCGTCTCTCCACACACCTCGAACTCCCGTCTCTCCACACACCTCGAACTCCCGTCTCTCCACACACCTCGAACTCGCGTCTCTCCACACACCTCGAACTCCCGTCTCTCCACACACCTCGAACTCCCGTCTCTCCACACACCTCGAACTCCCGTCTCTCCACACACCTCGTACTCCCGTCTCTCCACACACCTCGAACTCCTGTCTCTCCACACACCTCGAACTCCGGTCTCTCCACACACCTCGAACTCCTGTCTCTCCACACACCTCGAACTCCCCCTCTCCACACACCTCGTCCTCCCCCTCTCCACACACCTCGAGCTCCCCCTCTCCACAAACCTCGAACTCCGGTCTCTCCACACACCTCGAACTCCCGTCTCTCCACACACCTCGAACTCCCCCTCTCCACACACCTCGAACTCCCCCTCTCCACACACCTCGAACTCCCGTCTCTCCACACACCTCGAACTCCCGTCTCTCCACACACATCGAACTCCCGTCTCTCCACACAACTCGAACTCCCGTCTCTCCACACACCTCGAACTCCTGTCTCTCCACACACCTCGAACTCCCCCTCTCCACACACCTCGACCTCCCCCTCTCCACACACCTCGAGCTCCCCCTCTCCACATACCTCGAACTCCGGTCTCTCCACACACCTCGAACTCCCGTCTCTCCACACACCTCGAACTCCCCCTCTCCACACACCTCGAACTCCCGTCTCTCCACACACCTCGAACTCCCGTCTCTCCACACACATCGAACTCCCGTCTCTCCACACACCTCGAACTCCCGTCTCTCCACACACCTCGAACTCCCCTCTCTCCACACACCTCGAACTCCCCTCTCTCCACACACCTCGAACTCCCGTCTCTCCACACACCTCGAACTCCCGTCTCTCCACACACCCCGAACTCCCGTCACTCCACACACCTCGAACTCCCGTCTCTCCACACACCTCGAACTCCCGCCTCTCCACACTCCTCGAACTCCCGTCTCTCCACACACCTCGAACTCCCGCCTCTCCACACACCTCGAACTCCCGCCTCTCCACACACCTCGAACTCCCGCCTCTCCACACACCTCGAACTCCCGTCTCTCCTCACACCTCGAACTCCCGTCTCTCCACACACCTCAAACTCCCGTCTCTCCACACACCTCGAACTCCCGTCTCTCCACACACCTCGAACTCCCGTCTCTCCACACACCTCGAACTCCCGTCTCTCCACACACCTCGAACTCCCCTCTCTCCACACACCTCGAACTCCCGTCTCCCCACACACTTCGAACTCCCTCGTCCACACACCTCGAACTCCCGTCTCTCCACACACCTCGAACTCCCCCGTCTACACACCTCGAACTCCCATCTCTCCACACACCTCGAACTCCCGTCTCTCCACACACCTCGAACTCCCGTCTCTCCACACACCTCGAACTCCCGTCTCTCCACACACCTCGAACTCCCGTCTCTCCACACACCTCGAACTCCCGTCTCTCCACACACCTCGAACTCCCGTCTCTCCACACACCTCGAACTCCCGTCTCTCCACACACCTCGAACTCCCGTCTCTCCACACACCTCGAACTCCCGTCTCTCCACACACCTCGAACTCCCGTCTCTCCACACACCTCGAACTCCCCTCTCTCCACACACCTCGAACTCCCGTCTCTCCACACACCTCGAACTCCCGTCTCTCCACACACCCCGAACTCCCGTCACTCCACACACCTCGAACTCCCGTCTCTCCACACACCTCGAAATCCCGTCTCTCCACACACCTCGAACTCCCGTCTCTCCACACACCTCGAACTCCCGTCTCTCCACACACCTCGAACTCCCGTCTCTCCACACACCTCGAACTCCCGTCTCTCCACACACCTCGAACTCCCGTCTCTCCACACACCTCGAACTCCCGTCACTCCACACACCTCGAACTCCCGTCTCTCCACACACCTCGAACTCCCGTCTCTCCACACACCTCGAACTCCCGTCTCTCCACACACCTCGAACTCCCCCTCTCCACACACCTCGAACTTCCGTCTCTCCACACACCTCGAACTTCCGTCTCTGCACACACCTCGAACTTCCGTCTCTGCACACACCTCGAACTCCCCCTGTCCACACACCTCGAACTCCCCCTGTCCACACACCTCGAACTCCCGTCTCTCCACACACCTCGAACTCCCGTCTCTCCACACACCTCGAACTCCCGTCTCTCCACACACCTCGAACTCCCGTCTCTCCACACACCTCGAACTCCCGTCTCTCCACACAGCTCGAACTCCCGTCTCTCCACACACCTCGAACTCCCGTCTCTCCACACACCTCGAACTCCCGTCTCTCCACACACCTCGAACTCCTGTCTCTCCACACACCTCGAACTCCTGTCTCTCCACACACCTCGAACTCCCGTCTCTCCACACACCTCGAACTCCCGTCTCTCCACACACCCCGAACTCCCGTCACTCCACACACCTCGAACTCCCGTCTCTCCACACACCTCGAATTCCCGCCTCTCCACACACCTCGAACTCCCGTCTCTCCACACACCTCGAACTCCCGCCTCTCCACACACCTCGAACTCCCGCCTCTCCACACACCTCGAACTCCCGTCTCTCCACACACCCCGAACTCCCGTCACTCCACACACCTCGAACTCCCGTCTCTCCACACACCTCGAAATCCCGTCTCTCCACACACCTCGAACTCCCGTCTCTCCACACACCTCGAACTCCCGTCTCTCCACACACCTCGAACTCCCGTCTCTCCACACACCTCGAACTCCCGTCTCTCCACACACCTCGAACTCCCGTCACTCCACACACCTCGAACTCCCGTCTCTCCACACACCTCGAACTCCCGTCACTCCACACACCTCGAACTCCCGTCACTCCACACACCTCGAACTCCCGTCTCTCCACACACCTCGAACTCCCGTCTCTCCACACACCTCGAACTCCCCCTCTCCACACACCTCGAACTTCCGTCTCTCCACACACCTCGAACTTCCGTCTCTGCACACACCTCGAACTTCCGTCTCTGCACACACCTCGAACTCCCGCTGTCCACACACCTCGAACTCCCCCTGTCCACACACCTCGAACTCCCGTCTCTCCACACACCTCGAACTCCCCCGTCTACACACCTCGAACACCCATCTCTCCACACACCTCGAACTCCCGTCTCTCCACACACCTCGAACTCCCGTCTCTCCACACACCTCGAACTCCCGTCTCTCCACACACCTCGAACTCCCGTCTCTCCACACACCTCGAACTCCCGTCTCTCCACACACCTCGAACTCCCGTCTCTCCACACACCTCGAACTCCCGTCTCTCCACACACCTCGAACTCCCCTCTCTCCACACACCTCGAACTCCCGTCTCTCCACACACCTCGAACTCCCGTCTCTCCACACACCCCGAACTCCCGTCACTCCACACACCTCGAACTCCCGTCTCTCCACACACCTCGAAATCCCGTCTCTCCACACACCTCGAACTCCCGTCTCTCCACACACCTCGAACTCCCGTCTCTCCACACACCTCGAACTCCCGTCTCTCCACACACCTCGAACTCCCGTCTCTCCACACACCTCGAACTCCCGTCTCTCCACACACCTCGAACTCCCGTCACTCCACACACCTCGAACTCCCGTCTCTCCACACACCTCGAACTCCCGTCTCTCCACACACCTCGAACTCCCGTCTCTCCACACACCTCGAACTCCCCCTCTCCACACACCTCGAACTTCCGTCTCTCCACACACCTCGAACTTCCGTCTCTGCACACACCTCGAACTTCCGTCTCTGCACACACCTCGAACTCCCCCTGTCCACACACCTCGAACTCCCCCTGTCCACACACCTCGAACTCCCGTCTCTCCACACACCTCGAACTCCCGTCTCTCCACACACCTCGAACTCCCGTCTCTCCACACACCTCGAACTCCCGTCTCTCCACACACCTCGAACTCCCGTCTCTCCACACAGCTCGAACTCCCGTCTCTCCACACACCTCGAACTCCCGTCTCTCCACACACCTCGAACTCCCGTCTCTCCACACACCTCGAACTCCCGTCTCTCCACACACCTCGAACTCCCGTCTCTCCACACAGCTCGAACTCCCGTCTCTCCACACACCTCGAACTCCTGTCTCTCCACACACCTCGAACTCCTGTCTCTCCACACACCTCGAACTGCCGCCTCTCCACACAACTCGAACTCCCGTCTCTCCACACACCTCGAACTCCCGCCTCTCCACACACCTCGAACTCCCGTCTCTCCACACACCTCGAACTCCCCATGTCCACACACCTCGAACTCCCGTCTCTCCACGCACCTCGAACTCCCCATGTCCACACACCTCGAACTCCCGTCTCTCCATGCACCTCGAACTCCCCATGTCCACACACCTCGAACTCCCGTCTCTCCACACACCTCGAACTCCCGTCTCTCCACGCACCTCTACTCCCGCCTCCACACACCTCGAACTCCCCATGTCCACACACCTCGAACTCCCGTCTCTCCACGCACCTCAACTCCCGCCTCCACACACCTCGAACTCATGTCTCACCACACACCTCGAACTGACGTCTCTCCACACACCTCGAACTCCCCCTCTTCACACACCTCGAATTCCCGCCTCTCCACACACCTCGAACTCCCGTCTCTCCACACAGCTCGAACTCCCGCCTCTCCACACAGCTCGAACTCCCGCCTCTCCACACACCTCGAACTCCCGCCTCTCCACACACCTCGAACTGCCGTCTCTCCTCACACCTCGAACTCCTGTCTCTCCACACACCTCAAACTGCCTTCTCTCCACAGACCTCGAACTCCCGTCTCTCCACACACCTCGAACTCCCGTCTCTCCACACACCTCGAACTCCCGTCTCTCCACACACCTCGAACTCCCGTCTCCCCACACACTTCGAACTCCCCCGTCCACACACCTCGAACTCCCGTCTCTCCACACACCTCGAACTCCCCCGTCCACACACCTCGAACTCCCATCTCTCCACACACCTCGAACTCCCGTCTCTCCACACACCTCGAACTCCCGTCTCTCCACACACCTCGAACTCCCGCCTCTCCACACACCTCGAACTGCCGTCTCTCCTCACACCTCGAACTCCCGTCTCTCCACACACCTCAAACTGCCGTCTCTCCACAGACCTCGAACTCCCGTCTCTCCACACACCTCGAACTCCCGTCTCTCCACACACCTCGAACTCCCGTCTCTCCACACACCTCGAACTCCCGTCTCCCCACACACTTCGAACTCCCCCGTCCACACACCTCGAACTCCCGTCTCTCCACACACCTCGAACTCCCCCGTCCACACACCTCGAACTCCCATCTCTCCACACACCTCGAACTCCCGTCTCTCCACACACCTCGAACTCCCGTCTCTCCACACACCTCGAACTCCCGTCTCTCCACACACCTCGAACTCCCGTCTCTCCACACACCTCGAACTCCCGTCTCTCCACACACCTCGAACTCCCGTCTCTCCACACACCTCGAACTCCCGTCTCTCCACACACCTCGAACTCCCGTCTCTCCACACACCTCGAACTCCCCCTCTCCACACACCTCGAACTCCCGTCTCTCCACACACCTCGAACTTCCCCTGTCCACACACCTCGAACTCCCCCTCTCCACACACCTCGAACTCCCGTCTCTGCACACACCTCGAACTCCCGTCTCTCCACACACCTCGAACTCCCGTCTCCCCACACACCTCGAACTCCCGTCTCCCCACACACCTCGAACTCCCCCTCTCCACACACCTCGAACTCCCGCCTCTGCAAACACCTCTAACTCCCGTCTCTCCACACACCTCGAACTCCCGTCTCTCCACACACCTCGAACTCCCGTCTCTCCACACACCTCGAACTCGCTTCTCTCCACACACCTCGAACTCCCGTCTCTCCACACACCTCGAACTCCCCCGTCCACACACCTCGAACTCCCGTCTCTCCACGCACCTCGAACTCCCCATGTCCACGCACCTCGAACTCCCCATGTCCACACACCTCGAACTGACGTCTCTCCACACACCTCGAACTGACGTCTCTCCACACACCTCGAACTCCCGTCTCTCCACACACCTCGAACTCCCGTCTCTCCGCACACCTCGAACTCCCCATGTCCACACACCTCGAACTCCCGTCTCTCCACGCACCTCGAACTCACCATGTCCACACACCTCGAACTCCCGTCTCTCCACGCACCTCGAACTCCCCATGTCCACACACCTCGAACTCCCGTCTCTCCACACACCTCGAACTCCCGTCTCTCCACGCACCTCTACTCCCGCCTCCACACACCTCGAACTCCCCATGTCCACACACCTCGAACTCCCGTCTCTCCACGCACCTCAACTCCCGCCTCCACACACCTCGAACTCATGTCTCACCACACACCTCGAACTGACGTCTCTCCACACACCTCGAACTCCCCCTCTTCACACACCTCGAATTCCCGCCTCTCCACACACCTCGAACTCCCGTCTCTCCACACAGCTCGAACTCCCGCCTCTCCACACACCTCGAACTCCCGCCTCTCCACACACCTCGAACTCCCGCCTCTCCACACACCTCGAACTGCCGTCTCTCCTCACACCTCGAACTCCCGTCTCTCCACACACCTCAAACTGCCGTCTCTCCACAGACCTCGAACTCCCGTCTCTCCACACACCTCGAACTCCCGTCTCTCCACACACCTCGAACTCCCCCGTCCACACACCTCGAACTCCCATCTCTCCACACACCTCGAACTCCCGTCTCTCCACACACCTCGAACTCCCGTCTCTCCACACACCTCGAACTCCCGTCTCTCCACACACCTCGAACTCCCGTCTCTCCACACACCTCGAACTCCCGTCTCTCCACACACCTCGAACTCCCGTCTCTCCACACACCTCGAACTCCCGTCTCTCCACACACCTCGAACTCCCCTCTCTCCACACACCTCGAACTCCCGTCACTCCACACACTCGAACTCCCGTCTCTCCACACACCTCGAACTCCCCCTCTCCACACACCTCGAACTCCCGTCTCTCCACACACCTCGAACTTCCCCTGTCCACACACCTCGAACTCCCCCTCTCCACACACCTCGAACTCCCGTCTCTGCACACACCTCGAACTCCCGTCTCTCCACACACCTCGAACTCCCGTCTCTCCACACACCTCGAACTCCCGTCTCCCCACACACCTCGAACTCCCGTCTCCCCACACACCTCGAACTCCCCCTCTCCACACACCTCGAACTCCCGCCTCTGCAAACACCTCTAACTCCCGTCTCTCCACACACCTCGAACTCCCGTCTCTCCACACACCTCGAACTCGCTTCTCTCCACACACCTCGAACTCCCGTCTCTCCACATACCTCGAACTCCCCCGTCCACACACCTCGAACTCCCGTCTCTCCACACACCTCGAACTCCCGCCTCTCCACACACCTCGAACTCCCGTCTCTCCACACACCTCGAACTCCCCCTCTCCACACACCTCGAACTCCCGTCTCTCCACACACCTCGAACTCCCGTCTCTCCACACACCTTGAACTCCCCCGTCCACACACCTCGAACTCCCGTCTCTCCACACACCTCGAACTCCCGCCTCTCCACACACCTCGAACTCCCGTCTCTCCACACACCTCGAACTCCCCCTCTCCACACACCTCAAACTCCCGTCTCTCCACACACCTCGAACTCCCGTCTCTCCACACACCTCGAACTCCCGTCTCTCCACACACCTCGAACTCCCGCCTCTCCACACACCTCAAACTCCCGTCTCTCCACACACCTCGAACTCCCGTCTCTCCACACACCTCGAACTCCCGTCTCTCCACACCTCGAACTCCCGTCTCTCCACACCTCGAACACCAGTCTCTCCACACACCTAGAACTCCCGTCTCTCCACACACCTCGAACTCCCGTCTCTCCACACACCTCGAACTCCCCCTCTCCACACACCTCGAACTCCCGCCTCTCCACACACCTCGAACTCCCGTCTCTGCACACACCTCGAACTCCCGTCTCTCCACACACCTCGAACTCCCGTCTCTCCACACACCTCGAACTCCCACCTCTGCACACATCGAACTCCCCCTCTCCACACACCTTGAACTCCCCCTCTCCACACACCTCGAACTCCCGTCTCTCCACACACCTCGAACTCCCACCTCTGCACACATCGAACTCCCCCTCTCCACACACCTTGAACTCCCCCTCTCCACACACCTCGAACTCCCGTCTCTCCACACACCTCGAACTCCCCCTCTCCACACACCTCGAACTCCCGTCTCTCCACACACTTCGAACTCCCGTCTCTCCACACACCTCGAACTCCCGTCTCTCCACACACCTCGAACTCCCGTCTCTCCACACAGCTCGAACTCCCGTCTCTCCACACACCTCGAACTCCCGTCTCTCCACACACCTCGAACTCCCGTCTCTCCACACACCTCGAACTCCTGTCTCTCCACACACCTCGAACTCCTGTCTCTCCACACACCTCGAACTGCCGCCTCTCCACACAACTCGAACTCCCGTCTCTCCACACACCTCGAACTCCCCCTCTCCACACAACTCGAACTCCCGCCTCTCCACACACCTCGAACTCCCGTCTCTCCACACACCTCGAACTCCCCATGTCCACACACCTCGAACTCCCCATGTCCACACACCTCGAACTGACGTCTCTCCACACACCTCGAACTGACGTCTCTCCACACACCTCGAACTCCCGTCTCTCCACACACCTCGAACTCCCGTCTCTCCGCACACCTCGAACTCCCCATGTCCACACACCTCGAACTCCCGTCTCTCCACGCACCTCGAACTCCCCATGTCCACACACCTCGAACTCCCGTCTCTCCACGCACCTCGAACTCCCCATGTCCACACACCTCGAACTCCCGTCTCTCCACACACCTCGAACTCCCGTCTCTCCACGCACCTCTACTCCCGCCTCCACACACCTCGAACTCCCCATGTCCACACACCTCGAACTCCCTTCTCTCCACGCACCTCAACTCCCGCCTCCACACACCTCGAACTCCCCATGTCCACACACCTCGAACTCCCGTCTCTCCACACACCTCGAACTCCCGTCTCTCCACACAGCTCGAACTCCCGCCTCTCCACACACCTCGAACTCCCGTCTCTCCACACACCTCGAACTCCCCCTCTCCACACACCTCGAACTCCCGTCTCTCCACACACCTCGAACTCCCGTCTCTCCACACACCTCGAACTCCCGTCTCTCCACACACCTCGAACTCCCGTCTCTCCACACCTCGAACTCCCGTCTCTCCACACCTCGAACACCAGTCTCTCCACACACCTAGAACTCCCGTCTCTCCACACACCTCGAACTCCCGTCTCTCCACACACCTCGAACTCCCCCTCTCCACACACCTCGAACTCCCCCTCTCCACACACCTCGAACTCCCCCTCTCCTCATACCTCGAACTCCCGTCTCTCCACACACCTCGAACTCCCGTCTCTCCACACACCTCGAACTCCCGTCACTCCACACACCTCGAACTCCCGTCTCACCACACACCTCGAACTCCCGTCTCTCCACAACCCTCGAACTCCCCCTCTCCACACAACTCGAACTCCCGTCTCTCCACACACCTCGAACTCCCGCCTCTCCACACACCTCGAACTCCCGTCTCTCTACACACCTCGAACTCCCGTCTCTCCACACACCTCGAACTCTCCTGTCTCCACATACCTCGAACTCCCCCTTCCACACACCTCGAACTCCCGTCTCTCTACACACCTCGAACTCCCGTCTCTCCACACACCTCGAACTCTCCTGTCTCCACATACCTCGAACTCCCCCTTCCACACACCTCGAACTCCCGTCTCTCCACACACCTCGAACTCCCTCTCTCCACACACCTCGAACTCCCGTCTCTCCACACACCTCGAACTCCCGTCTCCCCACACACCTCGAACTCCCGTCTCTCCACACACCTCGAACTCCCCCTGTCCACACACATCGAACTCCCGTCTCCACACACCTCGAACTCCCCCTGTCCACACACATCGAACTCCCGTCTCTCCACACACCTCGAACTCCCGTCTCTCCACACACCTCGAACTCCCGTCTCTCCACACACCTCGAACTCCCGTCTCTCCACACACCTCGAACTCCCGTCTCTCCACACACCTCGAACTCCCGTCTCTCCACACACCTCGAACTCCCGTCTCTCCACACACCTCGAACTCCTGTCTCTCCACACACCTCCGAACTCCCGTCTCTCCACACACCTCGAACTCCCGTCTCTCACACACCTCGAACTCCCGCCTCTCCACACAACTCGAACTCCCGCCTCTCCACACACCTCGAACTCCCGTCTCTCCACATACCTCGAACTCCCGTCTCTCCACACACCTCGAACTCCTGTCTCTCCACACACCTCGAACTCCCCCTCTCCACACACCTCGACCTCCCCCTCTCCACACACCTCGAGCTCCCCCTCTCCACAAACCTCGAACTCCGGTCTCTCCACACACCTCGAACTCCCGTCTCTCCACACACCTCGAACTCCCGTCTCTCCACACACCTCGAACTCCCCCTCTCCACACACCTCGAACTCCCGTCTCTCCACACACCTCGAACTCCCGTCTCTCCACACACCTCGAACTCCCGTCTTTCCACACACCTCGAACTCCCGTCTCTCCACACACCTCGAACTCCCGTCTCTCCACACACCTCGAACTCCCGTCTCTCCACACACCTGGAATTCCCGTCTCCCCACACACCAGGAATTCCCCTCTCCTCACACACCAGGAATTCCCGTCTCTCCACACACCTCGAACTCACGTCTCTCCACACACCTCGAACTCACGTCTCTCCACACACCTCGAACTCCCCCTCTCCACACACCTCGAGCTCCTCCTCTCCACACACCTCGAACTCCCGTCTCTGCACACACCTCAAACTCCGGTCTCTCCACACACCTCGAACTCCCGTCTCCACACACCTCGAACTCCCGTCTCCACACACTTCGAACTCTTGTCTCTCCACACACCTCGAACTCCCCCTCTCCACACATCTCGAACTCCTGTCTCCCCACACACCTCGAATTCCCGTCTCTCCACACACCTCGAACTCCTGTCTCTCCACACACCTCGAACTCCCCCTCTCCACACACCTCGAACTCCCGTCTCTGCACACACCTCGAACTCCCGTCTCTCCACACACCTCGAACTCCCGTCTCCCCACACACCTCGAACTCCCGTCTCCCCACACACCTCGAACTCCCCCTCTCCACACACCTCGAACTCCCCCTCTCCACACACCTCGAACTCCCGCCTCTGCAAACACCTCTAACTCCAGTCTCTCCACACACCTCGAACTCCCGTCTCTCCACACACCTCGAACTCGCGTCTCTCCACACACCTCGAACTCCCGTCTCTCCACACACCTCGAACTCCCCCGTCCACACACCTCGAACTCCCGTCTCTCCACACACCTCGAACTCCCGCCTCTCCACACACCTCGAACTCCCGTCTCTCCACACACCTCGAACTCCCCCTCTCCACACACCTCGAACTCCCGTCTCTCCACACACCTTGAACTCCCCCGTCCACACACCTCGAACTCCCGTCTCTCCACACACCTCGAACTCCCGCCTCTCCACACACCTCGAACTCCCGTCTCTCCACACACCTCGAACTCCCCCTCTCCACACACCTCAAACTCCCGTCTCTCCACACACCTCGAACTCCCGTCTCTCCACACACCTCGAACTCCCGTCTCTCCACACACCTCGAACTCCCGTCTCTCCACACACCTCGAACTCCCGTCTCTCCACACACCTCGAACTCCCGTCTCTCCACACCTCGAACTCCCGTCTCTCCACACCTCGAACACCAGTCTCTCCACACACCTAGAACTCCCGTCTCTCCACACACCTCGAACTCCCGTCTCTCCACACACCTCGAACTCCCCCTCTCCACACACCTCGAACTCCCGCCTCTCCACACACCTCGAACTCCCGTCTCTCCACACACCTCGAACTCCCCCTCTCCACACACCTCGAACTCCCGCCTCTCCACACACCTCGAACTCCCGTCTCTGCACACACCTCGAACTCCCGTCTCTCCACACACCTCGAACTCCCGTCTCTCCACACACCTCGAACTCCCGTCTCTCCACACACCTCGAACTCCCACCTCTGCACACATCGAACTCCCCCTCTCCACACACCTCGAACTCCCCCTCTCCACACACCTCGAACTCCCGTCTCTCCACACACCTCGAACTCACCCTCTTCAAATACCTCGAACTCCCGTCTCTCCACACACCTCGAACTCCAGTCTCTCCACACACCTCGAACTCCCGTCTCTCCACACACCTCGAACTCCCCCTCTCCACATACCTCGAACTCCCGTCTCTCCACACATCTCGAACTTCCGTCTCTCCACACACCTCGAACTCCCCTGTCCACACACCTCGAACTCCCCCTGTCCACACACCTCGAACTCCCGTCTCTCCACACACCTCAAACTCCCCCTCTCCACACACCTCGAACTCCCCCTCTCCGCATCCCTCGAACTCCCGTCTCTCCACACACCTCGAACTCCCGTCTCTCCACACACCTCGAACTCCCGTCACTCCACACACCTCGAACTCCCGTCTCTCCACACACCTCGAACTCCCGTCTCTCCACAACCCTCGAACTCCCCCTCTCCACACAACTCGAACTCCCGTCTCTCCACACACCTCGAACTCCCGCCTCTCCACACACCTCGAACTCCCATCTCTCCACACACCTCGAACTCCCGTCTCTCCACACACCTCGAACTCTCCTGTCTCCACATACCTCGAACTCCCCCTTGCACACACCTCGAACTCCCGTCTCTCCACACACCTCGAACTCCCGTCTCTCCACACACCTCGAACTCCCTCTCTCCACACACCTCGAACTCCCGTCTCTCCACACACCTCGAACTCCCGTCTCTCCACACACCTCGAACTCCCCTCTCCACACACCTCGAACTCCCGTCTCTCCACACACCTCGAACTCCCGTCTCTCCACACAACTCGAACTCCCGTCTCTCCACACACCTCGAACTCCCGCCTCTCCACACAACTCGAACTCCCGCCTCTCCACACACCTCGAACTCCCGTCTCTCCACATACCTCGAACTCCGGTCTCTCCACACACCTCGAACTCCTGTCTCTCCACACACCTCGAACTCCCCCTCTCCACACACCTCGACCTCCCCCTCTCCACACACCTCGAGCTCCCCCTCTCCACAAACCTCGAACTCCGGTCTCTCCACACACCTCGAACTCCCGTCTCTCCACACACCTCGAACTCCCCCTGTCCACACACCTCGAACTCCCGTCTCTCCACACACCTCGAACTCCCGTCTCTCCACACACCTCGAACTCCCGTCTCTCCACACACCTCGAACTCCCGTCTCTCCACACACCTCGAACTCCCTTCTCTCCACACACCTCGAACTCCCGTCTCTCCACACACCTCGAACTCCGTTCTCTCCACACACCTCGAACTCACGTCTCTCCACACACCTCGAACTCCCGTCTCTCCACACACCTCGAACTCCCTTCTCTCCACACACCTCGAACTCCCGTCTCTCCACACACCTCGAACTCCGTTCTCTCCACACACCTCGAACTCACGTCTCTCCACACACCTCGAACTCCCCCTCTCCACACACCTCGAACTCCCCCTCTCCACACACCTCGAACTCCCGTCTCTCCACACACCTCGAACTCACCCTCTTCAAATACCTCGAACTCCCGTCTCTCCACACACCTCGAACTCCAGTCTCTCCACACACCTCGAACTCCCGTCTCTCCACACACCTCGAACTCCCGTCTCTCCACACACCTCGAACTCCCCCTCTCCACATAACTCGAACTCCCGTCTCTCCACACACCTCGAACTCCCGTCTCTCCACACACCTCGAACTCCCCCTGTCCACACACCTCGAACTCCCGTCTCTCCACACACCTCGAACTCCCGTCTCTCCACACACCTCGAACTCCCGTCTCTCCACACACCTCGAACTCCCGTCTCTCCACACACCTCGAACTCCCGTCTCTCCACACACCTCGAACTCCCGTCACTCCACACACCTCGAACTCCCGTCTCTCCACACACCTCGAACTCCCGTCTCTCCACACACCTCGAACTCCCGTCTCTCCACACACCTCGAACTCCCGTCTCTCCACACACCTCGAACTCCCGTCTCTCCACACACCTCGAACTCCCTTCTCTCCACACACCTCGAACTCCCTTCTCTCCACACACCTCGAACTCCCTCTCTCCACACACCTCGAACTCCCGTCTCTCCACACACCTCGAACTCCCGTCTCTACACACACCTCGAACTCCCGTCTCTCCACACACCTCGAACTCCCGTCTCTCCACACACCTCGAACTCCCGTCTCTCCACACACCTCGAACTCCTGTCTCTCTACACACCTTGAACTTCCGTCTCTGCACACTCCTCGAACTTCCGTCTCTGCACACACCTCGAACTCCCCCTGTCCACACACATCGAACTCCCATCTCCACACACCTCGAACTCCCCCTGTCCACACACATCGAACTCCCGTCTCTCCACACACCTCGAACTCCCGTCTCTCCACACACCTCGAACTCCCGTCTCTCCACACACCTTGAACTCCCGTCTCTCCACACACCTCGAAGTCCCGTCTCTCCACACACCTCGAACTCCCCCTCTCCACACACCTCGAACTTCCGTCTCTCTACACACCTCGAACTTCCGTCTCTGCACACTCCTCGAACTTCCGTCTCTGCACACACCTCGAACTCCCCCTGTCCACACACCTCGAACTCCCGTCTCTCCACACACCTCGAACTCCCGTCTCTCCACACACCTCGAAATCCCGTCTCTCCACACACCTCGAACACCCGTCTCTCCACACACCTCGAACTGCCGCCTCTCCACACAACTCCAACTCCCGTCTCTCCACACACCTCGAACTCCCCCTCTCCACACAACTCGAACTCCCGCCTCTCCACACACCTCGAACTCCCGTCTCTCCACACACCTCGAACTCCCCCTCTCCACGCACCTCGAACTCCAGTCTCTCCACACACCTCGAACTGCCGTCTCTCCACACACCTCGAACTCCCGTCTCTCCACACACCTCGAACTCCCGTCTCTCCACACACCTCGAACTCCCCCCTCTCCACACACCTCGAACTCCCGTCTCTCCACACACCTCGAACTCTCCTGTCTCCACACACCTCGAACTCCCCCGTCCACACACCTCGAACTCCCGTCTCTCCACACACCTCGAACTCCCGTCTCTCCACACACCTCGAACTCCCTCTCTCCACACACCTCGAACTCCCGTCTCTCCACACACCTTGAACTCCCGTCTCTCCACACACCTCGAACTCCCGTCTCTCCACACACCTCGAACTCCCGTCTCTCCACACACCTCGAACTCCCGTCTCTCCACACACCTCGAACTCCCCCTGTCCACACACCTCGAACTCCAGTCTCTCCACACACCTCGAACTCCCGTCTCTCCACACACCTCGAACTCCCGTCTCTCCACACACCTCGAACTCCCGTCTCTCCACACATCTCGAACTCCCGTCTCTCCACACACCTCGAACTCCCGTCTCTCCACACACCTCGAACTCCCGTCTCTCCACACACCTCGAACTCCCGTCTCTCCACACACCTCGAACTCCCGTCTCTCCACACACCTCGAACTCCCGTCTCTCCACACACCTCGAACTCCCGTCTCTCCACACACCACGAACTCCCGTCTCTCCACACACCTCGAACTGCCGCCTCTCCACACAACTCGAACTCCCGTCTCTCCACACACCTCGAACTCCGTCTCTCCACACATCTCGAACTCCTGTCTCTCCACACACCTCGAACTCCCGTCTCTCCACACACCTCGAACTCCCCCTCTCCACGCACCTCGAACTCCAGTCTCTCCACGCACCTCGAACTCCCATCTCCCCACACACCTCGATCTCCCGTCTCTCCACACACCTCGAACTCCCGTCTCTCCACACACCTCGAACTCCCGCCTCTCCACACAACTCGAACTCCCGCCTCTCCACACACCTCGAACTCCCGTCTCTCCACATACCTCGAACTCCCGTCTCTCCACACACCTCGAACTCCCGTCTCTCCACACACCTCGAACTCCCGTCTCTCCACACACCTCGAACTCCCACCTCTGCACACATCTCGAACTCCCGTCTCTCCACACACCTCGAACTCCAGTCTCTCCACACACCTCGAACTCCTGTCTCTCCACACACCTCGAACTCCCCCTCTCCACATACCTCGAACTCCCGTCTCTCCACACACCTCGAACTCCCGTCTCTCCACACACCTCGAACTCCCGTCTCTCCACACACCTCGAACTCCCGTCTCTCCACACACCTCGAACTCCCGTCTCCCCACACACCTCGAACTCCCGTCTCCCCACACACCTCGAACTCCCGTCTCTCCACACACCTTGAGCTTCCGTCTCTGCACACACCTCGAGCTTCCGTCTCTGCACACACCTCGAACTCCCGTCTCCCCACACACTTCGAACTCCCCCGTCCACACACCTCGAACTCCCGTCTCTCCACACACCTCGAACTCCCGTCTCTCCACACACCTCGAACTCCCCCGTCCACACACCTCGAACTCCCGTCTCTCCACACACCTCGAACTCCCGTCTCTCCACACACCTCGAACTCCCGTCTCTCCACACACCTCGAACTCCCGTCTCTCCACACACCTCGAACTCCCGTCTCTCCACACACCTCGAACTCCCGTCTCTCCACACACCTCGAACTCCCGTCTCTCCACACACCTCGAACTCCCGTCTCCACACACCTCGAACTCCCGTCTCTCCACACACCTCGAACTCCCGTCTCTCCACACACCTCGAACTCCCGTCTCTCCACACACCTCGAACTCCCGTCTCTCCACACACCTCGAACTCCCGTCTCTCCACACACCTCGAACTCCCGTCTCTCCACACACCTCGAACTCCCGTCTCTCCACACACCTCGAACTCCCGTCTCTCCACACACCTCGAACTCCCGTCTCTCCACACACCTCGAACTCCCGTCTCTCCACACCCTCGAACTCCCGTCTCTCCACACACTTCGAACTCCCGTCTCTCCACACCTCGAACTCCCGTCTCTCCACACACCTCGAACTCCCGTCTCTCCACACACCTCGAACTCCCGTCTCTCCACACACCTCGAACTCCCGTCTCTCCACACACCTCGAACTCCCGTCTCTCCACACACCTCGAACTCCCCCTCTCCACACACCTCGAACTCCCGTCTCTCCACACACCTCGAACTCCCGTCTCTCCACACACCTCGAACTCCCGTCTCTCCACACACCTCGAACTCCCGTCTCTCTACACACCTCGAACTCCCGTCTCTCCACACACCTCGAACTCTCCTGTCTCCACATACCTCGAACTCCCCCTTCCACACACCTCGAACTCCCGTCTCTCCACACACCTCGAACTCCCTCTCTCCACACACCTCGAACTCCCGTCTCTCCACACACCTCGAACTCCCGTCTCCCCACACACCTCGAACTCCCGTCTCTCCACACACCTCGAACTCCCCCTGTCCACACACATCGAACTCCCGTCTCCACACACCTCGAACTCCCCCTGTCCACACACATCGAACTCCCGTCTCTCCACACACCTCGAACTCCCGTCTCTCCACACACCTCGAACTCCCGTCTCTCCACACACCTCGAACTCCCGTCTCTCCACACACCTCGAACTCCCGTCTCTCCACACACCTCGAACTCCCGTCTCTCCACACACCTCGAACTCCCGTCTCTCCACACACCTCGAACTCCTGTCTCTCCACACACCTCGAACTCCCGTCTCTCCACACACCTCGAACTCCCGTCTCTCCACACACCTCGAACTCCCGCCTCTCCACACAACTCGAACTCCCGCCTCTCCACACACCTCGAACTCCCGTCTCTCCACATACCTCGAACTCCCGTCTCTCCACACACCTCGAACTCCTGTCTCTCCACACACCTCGAACTCCCCCTCTCCACACACCTCGACCTCCCCCTCTCCACACACCTCGAGCTCCCCCTCTCCACAAACCTCGAACTCCGGTCTCTCCACACACCTCGAACTCCCGTCTCTCCACACACCTCGAACTCCCGTCTCTCCACACACCTCGAACTCCCCCTCTCCACACACCTCGAACTCCCGTCTCTCCACACACCTCGAACTCCCGTCTCTCCACACACCTCGAACTCCCGTCTTTCCACACACCTCGAACTCCCGTCTCTCCACACACCTCGAACTCCCGTCTCTCCACACACCTCGAACTCCCGTCTCTCCACACACCTGGAATTCCCGTCTCCCCACACACCAGGAATTCCCCTCTCCTCACACACCAGGAATTCCCGTCTCTCCACACACCTCGAACTCACGTCTCTCCACACACCTCGAACTCACGTCTCTCCACACACCTCGAACTCCCCCTCTCCACACACCTCGAGCTCCTCCTCTCCACACACCTCGAACTCCCGTCTCTGCACACACCTCAAACTCCGGTCTCTCCACACACCTCGAACTCCCGTCTCCACACACCTCGAACTCCCGTCTCCACACACTTCGAACTCTTGTCTCTCCACACACCTCGAACTCCCCCTCTCCACACATCTCGAACTCCTGTCTCCCCACACACCTCGAATTCCCGTCTCTCCACACACCTCGAACTCCTGTCTCTCCACACACCTCGAACTCCCCCTCTCCACACACCTCGAACTCCCGTCTCTGCACACACCTCGAACTCCCGTCTCTCCACACACCTCGAACTCCCGTCTCCCCACACACCTCGAACTCCCGTCTCCCCACACACCTCGAACTCCCCCTCTCCACACACCTCGAACTCCCCCTCTCCACACACCTCGAACTCCCGCCTCTGCAAACACCTCTAACTCCAGTCTCTCCACACACCTCGAACTCCCGTCTCTCCACACACCTCGAACTCGCGTCTCTCCACACACCTCGAACTCCCGTCTCTCCACACACCTCGAACTCCCCCGTCCACACACCTCGAACTCCCGTCTCTCCACACACCTCGAACTCCCGCCTCTCCACACACCTCGAACTCCCGTCTCTCCACACACCTCGAACTCCCCCTCTCCACACACCTCGAACTCCCGTCTCTCCACACACCTTGAACTCCCCCGTCCACACACCTCGAACTCCCGTCTCTCCACACACCTCGAACTCCCGCCTCTCCACACACCTCGAACTCCCGTCTCTCCACACACCTCGAACTCCCCCTCTCCACACACCTCAAACTCCCGTCTCTCCACACACCTCGAACTCCCGTCTCTCCACACACCTCGAACTCCCGTCTCTCCACACACCTCGAACTCCCGTCTCTCCACACACCTCGAACTCCCGTCTCTCCACACACCTCGAACTCCCGTCTCTCCACACCTCGAACTCCCGTCTCTCCACACCTCGAACACCAGTCTCTCCACACACCTAGAACTCCCGTCTCTCCACACACCTCGAACTCCCGTCTCTCCACACACCTCGAACTCCCCCTCTCCACACACCTCGAACTCCCGCCTCTCCACACACCTCGAACTCCCGTCTCTCCACACACCTCGAACTCCCCCTCTCCACACACCTCGAACTCCCGCCTCTCCACACACCTCGAACTCCCGTCTCTGCACACACCTCGAACTCCCGTCTCTCCACACACCTCGAACTCCCGTCTCTCCACACACCTCGAACTCCCGTCTCTCCACACACCTCGAACTCCCACCTCTGCACACATCGAACTCCCCCTCTCCACACACCTCGAACTCCCCCTCTCCACACACCTCGAACTCCCGTCTCTCCACACACCTCGAACTCACCCTCTTCAAATACCTCGAACTCCCGTCTCTCCACACACCTCGAACTCCAGTCTCTCCACACACCTCGAACTCCCGTCTCTCCACACACCTCGAACTCCCCCTCTCCACATACCTCGAACTCCCGTCTCTCCACACATCTCGAACTTCCGTCTCTCCACACACCTCGAACTCCCCCTGTCCACACACCTCGAACTCCCCCTGTCCACACACCTCGAACTCCCGTCTCTCCACACACCTCAAACTCCCCCTCTCCACACACCTCGAACTCCCCCTCTCCGCATCCCTCGAACTCCCGTCTCTCCACACACCTCGAACTCCCGTCTCTCCACACACCTCGAACTCCCGTCACTCCACACACCTCGAACTCCCGTCTCTCCACACACCTCGAACTCCCGTCTCTCCACAACCCTCGAACTCCCCCTCTCCACACAACTCGAACTCCCGTCTCTCCACACACCTCGAACTCCCGCCTCTCCACACACCTCGAACTCCCATCTCTCCACACACCTCGAACTCCCGTCTCTCCACACACCTCGAACTCTCCTGTCTCCACATACCTCGAACTCCCCCTTGCACACACCTCGAACTCCCGTCTCTCCACACACCTCGAACTCCCGTCTCTCCACACACCTCGAACTCCCTCTCTCCACACACCTCGAACTCCCGTCTCTCCACACACCTCGAACTCCCGTCTCTCCACACACCTCGAACTCCCCCTCTCCACACACCTCGAACTCCCGTCTCTCCACACACCTCGAACTCCCGTCTCTCCACACAACTCGAACTCCCGTCTCTCCACACACCTCGAACTCCCGCCTCTCCACACAACTCGAACTCCCGCCTCTCCACACACCTCGAACTCCCGTCTCTCCACATACCTCGAACTCCGGTCTCTCCACACACCTCGAACTCCTGTCTCTCCACACACCTCGAACTCCCCCTCTCCACACACCTCGACCTCCCCCTCTCCACACACCTCGAGCTCCCCCTCTCCACAAACCTCGAACTCCGGTCTCTCCACACACCTCGAACTCCCGTCTCTCCACACACCTCGAACTCCCCCTGTCCACACACCTCGAACTCCCGTCTCTCCACACACCTCGAACTCCCGTCTCTCCACACACCTCGAACTCCCGTCTCTCCACACACCTCGAACTCCCGTCTCTCCACACACCTCGAACTCCCTTCTCTCCACACACCTCGAACTCCCGTCTCTCCACACACCTCGAACTCCGTTCTCTCCACACACCTCGAACTCACGTCTCTCCACACACCTCGAACTCCCGTCTCTCCACACACCTCGAACTCCCTTCTCTCCACACACCTCGAACTCCCGTCTCTCCACACACCTCGAACTCCGTTCTCTCCACACACCTCGAACTCACGTCTCTCCACACACCTCGAACTCCCCCTCTCCACACACCTCGAACTCCCCCTCTCCACACACCTCGAACTCCCGTCTCTCCACACACCTCGAACTCACCCTCTTCAAATACCTCGAACTCCCGTCTCTCCACACACCTCGAACTCCAGTCTCTCCACACACCTCGAACTCCCGTCTCTCCACACACCTCGAACTCCCGTCTCTCCACACACCTCGAACTCCCCCTCTCCACATAACTCGAACTCCCGTCTCTCCACACACCTCGAACTCCCGTCTCTCCACACACCTCGAACTCCCCCTGTCCACACACCTCGAACTCCCGTCTCTCCACACACCTCGAACTCCCGTCTCTCCACACACCTCGAACTCCCGTCTCTCCACACACCTCGAACTCCCGTCTCTCCACACACCTCGAACTCCCGTCTCTCCACACACCTCGAACTCCCGTCACTCCACACACCTCGAACTCCCGTCTCTCCACACACCTCGAACTCCCGTCTCTCCACACACCTCGAACTCCCGTCTCTCCACACACCTCGAACTCCCGTCTCTCCACACACCTCGAACTCCCGTCTCTCCACACACCTCGAACTCCCTTCTCTCCACACACCTCGAACTCCCTTCTCTCCACACACCTCGAACTCCCTCTCTCCACACACCTCGAACTCCCGTCTCTCCACACACCTCGAACTCCCGTCTCTACACACACCTCGAACTCCCGTCTCTCCACACACCTCGAACTCCCGTCTCTCCACACACCTCGAACTCCCGTCTCTCCACACACCTCGAACTCCTGTCTCTCTACACACCTTGAACTTCCGTCTCTGCACACTCCTCGAACTTCCGTCTCTGCACACACCTCGAACTCCCCCTGTCCACACACATCGAACTCCCATCTCCACACACCTCGAACTCCCCCTGTCCACACACATCGAACTCCCGTCTCTCCACACACCTCGAACTCCCGTCTCTCCACACACCTCGAACTCCCGTCTCTCCACACACCTTGAACTCCCGTCTCTCCACACACCTCGAAGTCCCGTCTCTCCACACACCTCGAACTCCCCCTCTCCACACACCTCGAACTTCCGTCTCTCTACACACCTCGAACTTCCGTCTCTGCACACTCCTCGAACTTCCGTCTCTGCACACACCTCGAACTCCCCCTGTCCACACACCTCGAACTCCCGTCTCTCCACACACCTCGAACTCCCGTCTCTCCACACACCTCGAAATCCCGTCTCTCCACACACCTCGAACACCCGTCTCTCCACACACCTCGAACTGCCGCCTCTCCACACAACTCCAACTCCCGTCTCTCCACACACCTCGAACTCCCCCTCTCCACACAACTCGAACTCCCGCCTCTCCACACACCTCGAACTCCCGTCTCTCCACACACCTCGAACTCCCCCTCTCCACGCACCTCGAACTCCAGTCTCTCCACACACCTCGAACTGCCGTCTCTCCACACACCTCGAACTCCCGTCTCTCCACACACCTCGAACTCCCGTCTCTCCACACACCTCGAACTCCCCCCTCTCCACACACCTCGAACTCCCGTCTCTCCACACACCTCGAACTCTCCTGTCTCCACACACCTCGAACTCCCCCGTCCACACACCTCGAACTCCCGTCTCTCCACACACCTCGAACTCCCGTCTCTCCACACACCTCGAACTCCCTCTCTCCACACACCTCGAACTCCCGTCTCTCCACACACCTTGAACTCCCGTCTCTCCACACACCTCGAACTCCCGTCTCTCCACACACCTCGAACTCCCGTCTCTCCACACACCTCGAACTCCCGTCTCTCCACACACCTCGAACTCCCCCTGTCCACACACCTCGAACTCCAGTCTCTCCACACACCTCGAACTCCCGTCTCTCCACACACCTCGAACTCCCGTCTCTCCACACACCTCGAACTCCCGTCTCTCCACACATCTCGAACTCCCGTCTCTCCACACACCTCGAACTCCCGTCTCTCCACACACCTCGAACTCCCGTCTCTCCACACACCTCGAACTCCCGTCTCTCCACACACCTCGAACTCCCGTCTCTCCACACACCTCGAACTCCCGTCTCTCCACACACCTCGAACTCCCGTCTCTCCACACACCACGAACTCCCGTCTCTCCACACACCTCGAACTGCCGCCTCTCCACACAACTCGAACTCCCGTCTCTCCACACACCTCGAACTCCGTCTCTCCACACATCTCGAACTCCTGTCTCTCCACACACCTCGAACTCCCGTCTCTCCACACACCTCGAACTCCCCCTCTCCACGCACCTCGAACTCCAGTCTCTCCACGCACCTCGAACTCCCATCTCCCCACACACCTCGATCTCCCGTCTCTCCACACACCTCGAACTCCCGTCTCTCCACACACCTCGAACTCCCGCCTCTCCACACAACTCGAACTCCCGCCTCTCCACACACCTCGAACTCCCGTCTCTCCACATACCTCGAACTCCCGTCTCTCCACACACCTCGAACTCCCGTCTCTCCACACACCTCGAACTCCCGTCTCTCCACACACCTCGAACTCCCACCTCTGCACACATCTCGAACTCCCGTCTCTCCACACACCTCGAACTCCAGTCTCTCCACACACCTCGAACTCCTGTCTCTCCACACACCTCGAACTCCCCCTCTCCACATACCTCGAACTCCCGTCTCTCCACACACCTCGAACTCCCGTCTCTCCACACACCTCGAACTCCCGTCTCTCCACACACCTCGAACTCCCGTCTCTCCACACACCTCGAACTCCCGTCTCCCCACACACCTCGAACTCCCGTCTCCCCACACACCTCGAACTCCCGTCTCTCCACACACCTTGAGCTTCCGTCTCTGCACACACCTCGAGCTTCCGTCTCTGCACACACCTCGAACTCCCGTCTCCCCACACACTTCGAACTCCCCCGTCCACACACCTCGAACTCCCGTCTCTCCACACACCTCGAACTCCCGTCTCTCCACACACCTCGAACTCCCCCGTCCACACACCTCGAACTCCCGTCTCTCCACACACCTCGAACTCCCGTCTCTCCACACACCTCGAACTCCCGTCTCTCCACACACCTCGAACTCCCGTCTCTCCACACACCTCGAACTCCCGTCTCTCCACACACCTCGAACTCCCGTCTCTCCACACACCTCGAACTCCCGTCTCTCCACACACCTCGAACTCCCGTCTCCACACACCTCGAACTCCCGTCTCTCCACACACCTCGAACTCCCGTCTCTCCACACACCTCGAACTCCCGTCTCTCCACACACCTCGAACTCCCGTCTCTCCACACACCTCGAACTCCCGTCTCTCCACACACCTCGAACTCCCGTCTCTCCACACACCTCGAACTCCCGTCTCTCCACACACCTCGAACTCCCGTCTCTCCACACACCTCGAACTCCCGTCTCTCCACACACCTCGAACTCCCGTCTCTCCACACCCTCGAACTCCCGTCTCTCCACACACTTCGAACTCCCGTCTCTCCACACCTCGAACTCCCGTCTCTCCACACACCTCGAACTCCCGTCTCTCCACACACCTCGAACTCCCGTCTCTCCACACACCTCGAACTCCCGTCTCTCCACACACCTCGAACTCCCGTCTCTCCACACACCTCGAACTCCCCCTCTCCACACACCTCGAACTCCCGTCTCTCCACACACCTCGAACTCCCGTCTCTCCACACACCTCGAACTCCCGTCTCTCCACACACCTCGAACTCCCGTCTCTCCACACACTTCGAACTCCCGTCTCTCCACACACCTCGATCTCCCGTCTCTCCACACACCTCGAATTCCCGTCTCCACACACCTCGAACTCCCGTCTCTCCACACACCTCGAACTCCCGTCTCTCCACGCACCTCGAACTCCCCATGTCCACACACCTCGAACTCCCGTCTCTCCACGCACCTCGAACTCCCCATGTCCACACACCTCGAACTGACGTCTCTCCACACACCTCGAACAGACGTCTCTCCACACACCTCGAACTCCCGTCTCTCCACACACCTCGAACTCCCGTCTCTCCGCACACCTCGAACTCCCCATGTCCACACACCTCGAACTCCCGTCTCTCCACGCAACTCGAACTCCCCATGTCCACACACCTCGAACTCCCGTCTCTCCACGCACCTCGAACTCCCCATGTCCACACACCTCGAACTCCCGTCTCTCCACACACCTCGAATTCCCCCGTCCACACACCTCGAACTCCCGTCTCTCCACACACCTCGAACTCCCGTCTCTCCACACACCTCGAACTCCCGTCTCTCCACACACCTCGAACTCCCGTCTCTCCACACACATCGAACTCCCGTCTCTCCACACACCTCGAACTCCCGTCTCTCCACACACCTCGAACTCCCGTCTCTCCACACACCTCGAACTCCCCCCTCTCCACACACCTCGAACTCCCGTCTCTCCACACACCTCGAACTCTCCTGTCTCCACACACCTCGAACTCCCCCGTCCACACACCTCGAACTCCCGTCTCTCCACACACCTCGAACTCCCGTCTCTCCACACACCTCGAACTCCCTCTCTCCACACACCTCGAACTCCCGTCTCTCCACACACCTCGAACTCCCGTCTCTCCACACACCTCGAACTCCCGTCTCTCCACACACCTCGAACTCCCCCTGTCCACACACCTCGAACTCCAGTCTCTCCACACACCTCGAACTCCCGTCTCTCCACACACCTCGAACTCCCGTCTCTCCACACACCTCGAACTCCCGTCTCTCCACACACCTCGAACTCCCGTCTCTCCACACACCTCGAACTCCCGTCTCTCCACACACCACGAACTCCCGTCTCTCCACACACCTCGAACTGCCGCCTCTCCACACAACTCGAACTCCCGTCTCTCCACACACCTCGAACTCCGTCTCTCCACACATCTCGAACTCCTGTCTCTCCACACACCTCGAACTCCCGTCTCTCCACACACCTCGAACTCCCCCTCTCCACGCACCTCGAACTCCAGTCTCTCCACGCACCTCGAACTCCCATCTCCCCACACACCTCGATCTCCCGTCTCTCCACACACCTCGAACTCCCGTCTCTCCACACACCTCGAACTCCCGCCTCTCCACACAACTCGAACTCCCGCCTCTCCACACACCTCGAACTCCCGTCTCTCCACATACCTCGAACTCCCGTCTCTCCACACACCTCGAACTCCCGTCTCTCCACACACCTCGAACTCCCGTCTCTCCACACACCTCGAACTCCCACCTCTGCACACATCTCGAACTCCCGTCTCTCCACACACCTCGAACTCCAGTCTCTCCACACACCTCGAACTCCTGTCTCTCCACACACCTCGAACTCCCCCTCTCCACATACCTCGAACTCCCGTCTCTCCACACACCTCGAACTCCCGTCTCTCCACACACCTCGAACTCCCGTCTCTCCACACACCTCGAACTCCCGTCTCTCCACACACCTCGAACTCCCGTCTCCCCACACACCTCGAACTCCCGTCTCCCCACACACCTCGAACTCCCGTCTCTCCACACACCTTGAGCTTCCGTCTCTGCACACACCTCGAGCTTCCGTCTCTGCACACACCTCGAACTCCCGTCTCCCCACACACTTCGAACTCCCCCGTCCACACACCTCGAACTCCCGTCTCTCCACACACCTCGAACTCCCGTCTCTCCACACACCTCGAACTCCCCCGTCCACACACCTCGAACTCCCGTCTCTCCACACACCTCGAACTCCCGTCTCTCCACACACCTCGAACTCCCGTCTCTCCACACACCTCGAACTCCCGTCTCTCCACACACCTCGAACTCCCGTCTCTCCACACACCTCGAACTCCCGTCTCTCCACACACCTCGAACTCCCGTCTCTCCACACACCTCGAACTCCCGTCTCCACACACCTCGAACTCCCGTCTCTCCACACACCTCGAACTCCCGTCTCTCCACACACCTCGAACTCCCGTCTCTCCACACACCTCGAACTCCCGTCTCTCCACACACCTCGAACTCCCGTCTCTCCACACACCTCGAACTCCCGTCTCTCCACACACCTCGAACTCCCGTCTCTCCACACACCTCGAACTCCCGTCTCTCCACACACCTCGAACTCCCGTCTCTCCACACCCTCGAACTCCCGTCTCTCCACACACTTCGAACTCCCGTCTCTCCACACCTCGAACTCCCGTCTCTCCACACACCTCGAACTCCCGTCTCTCCACACACCTCGAACTCCCGTCTCTCCACACACCTCGAACTCCCGTCTCTCCACACACCTCGAACTCCCGTCTCTCCACACACCTCGAACTCCCCCTCTCCACACACCTCGAACTCCCGTCTCTCCACACACCTCGAACTCCCGTCTCTCCACACACCTCGAACTCCCGTCTCTCCACACACCTCGAACTCCCGTCTCTCCACACACTTCGAACTCCCGTCTCTCCACACACCTCGAACTCCCGTCTCTCCACACACCTCGAATTCCCGTCTCCACACACCTCGAACTCCCGTCTCTCCACACACCTCGAACTCCCGTCTCTCCACGCACCTCGAACTCCCCATGTCCACACACCTCGAACTCCCGTCTCTCCACGCACCTCGAACTCCCCATGTCCACACACCTCGAACTGACGTCTCTCCACACACCTCGAACTGACGTCTCTCCACACACCTCGAACTCCCGTCTCTCCACACACCTCGAACTCCCGTCTCTCCGCACAGCTCGAACTCCCCATGTCCACACACCTCGAACTGACGTCTCTCCACACACCTCGAACTCCCGTCTCTCCACGCAACTCGAACTCCCCATGTCCACACACCTCGAACTCCCGTCTCTCCACACACCTCGAACTCCCGTCTCTCCACACACCTCGAACTCCCGTCTCTCCACACACATCGAACTCCCGTCTCTCCACACACCTCGAACTCCCGTCTCTCCACACACCTCGAACTCCCGTCTCTCCACACACCTCGAACTCACGTCTCTCCACACACCTCGAACTCCCCCTCTCCACACACCTCGAACTCCCCCTCTCCACACACCTCGAACTCCCGTCTCTCCACACACCTCGAACTCACCCTCTTCAAATACCTCGAACTCCCGTCTCTCCACACACCTCGAACTCCCGTCTCTCCACACACCTCGAACTCCAGTCTCTCCACACACATCGAACTCCCGTCTCTCCACACACCTCGAACTCCCGTCTCTCCACACACCTCGAACTCCCCCTCTCCACATACCTCGAACTCCCGTCTCTCCACACACCTCGAACTCCCGTCTCTCCACACACCTCGAACTCCCCCTGTCCACACACCTCGAACTCCCGTCTCTCCACACACCTCGAACTCCCGTCTCTCCACACACCTCGAACTCCCGTCTCTCCACACACCTCGAACTCCCGTCTCTCCACACACCTCGAACACCCGTCTCTCCACACACCTCGAACTCCCGTCTCTCCACACACCTCGAACTCCCGTCTCTCCACACACCTCGAACTCCCGTCTCTCCACACACCTCGAACTCCCGTCTCTCCACACACCTCGAACTCCCGTCTCTCCACACACCTCGAACTCTCCTGTCTCCACACACCTCGAACTCTCCTGTCTCCACACACCTCGAACTCCCCCGTCCACACACCTCGAACTCCCGTCTCTCCACGCACCTCGAACTCCCGTCTCTCCACGCACCTCGAACTCCCGTCTCTCCACACAGCTCGAACTCCTGTCTCTCTACACACCTCGAACTTCCGTCTCTGCACACTCCTCGAACTTCCGTCTCTGCACACACCTCGAACTCCCCCTGTCCACACACCTCGATGTCCCGTCTCTCCACACACCTCGAACTCCCGTCTCTCCACACACCTCGAACTCCCCCTCTCTCCACACCTTGAACTCCCGTCTCTCCACACACCTCGAACTCCCGTCTCTCCACACACCTCGAACTCCCCCTCTCCACACACCTCGAACTTCCGTCTCTCTACACACCTCGAACTTCCGTCTCTGCACACTCCTCGAACTTCCGTCTCTGCACACACCTCGAACTCCCCCTGTCCACACACCTCGAACTCCCGTCTCTCCACACACCTCGAACTCCCGTCTCTCCACACACCTCGAACTCCCGTCTCTCCACACACCTCGATCTCCCGTCTCTCCACACACCTCGAACTCCCGTCTCTCCACACACCTCGAACTCCCGTCTCTCCACACACCTCGAACTCCCGTCTCTCCACACACCTCGAACTCCTGTCTCTCTACACACCTCGAACTTCCGTCTCTGCACACTCCTCGAACTTCCGTCTCTGCACACACCTCGAACTCCCCCTGTCCACACACATCGAACTCCCATCTCCACACACCTCGAACTCCCCCTGTCCACACACATCGAACTCGCGTCTCTCCACACACCTCGAACTCCCGTCTCTCCACACACCTCGAACTCCCGTCTCTCCACACACCTCGAACTCCCGTCTCTCCACACACCTCGAACTCCCGTCTCTCCACACACCTCGAACTCCCGTCTCTCCACACACCTCGAACTCCCGTCTCTCCACACACCTCGAACTCCCCCTCTCCACACACCTCGAACTTCCGTCTCTCTACACACCTCGAACTTCCATCTCTGCACACTCCTCGAACTTCCGTCTCTGCACACACCTCGAACTCCCCCTGTCCACACACCTCGAACTCCCGTCTCTCCACACACCTCGAACTCCCGTCTCTCCACACACCTCGAACTCCCGTCTCTCCACACACCTCGAACTCCCGTCTCTCCACACACCTCGAACTCCCCCGTCCACACACCTCGAACTCCCGTCTCTCCACACACCTCGAACTCCCGCCTCTCCACACACCTCGAACTCCCGTCTCTCCACACACCTCGAACTCCCACTCTCCACACACCTCGAACTCCCCCTCTCCACACACCTCAAACTCCCGTCTCTCCACACACCTCGAACTCCCGTCTCTCCACACACCTCGAACTCCCGTCTCTCCACACACCTCGAACTCCCGTCTCTCCACACCTCGAACTCCCGTCTCTCCACACCTCGAACTCCCGTCTCTCCACACCTCGAACTCCCGTCTCTCCACACACCTCGAACTCCCCCTCTCCACACACCTCGAACTCCCGTCTCTCCACACACCTCGAACTCCCCCTCTCCACACACCTCGAACTCCCGTCTCTCCACACACCTCGAACTCCCGTCTCTCCACACACCTCGAACTCCCGTCTCTCCACACACCTCGAACTCCCGTCTCTCCACACACCTCGAACTCTCGTCTCTCCACACACCTCGAACTCCCCCTCTCCACACACCTCGAATTCCCGCCTCTCCACACACCTCGAACTCCCGTCTCTGCACACACCTCGAACTCCCGTCTCTCCACACACCTCGAACTCCCTTCTCTCCACACACCTCGAACACCCGTCTCTCCACACACCTCGAACTCCCTTCTCTCCACACACTTCGAACTCCCGTCTCTCCACACACCTCGAACTCCCTTCTCTCCACACACCTCGAACTCACGTCTCTCCACACACCTCGAACTCCCCCTCTCCACACACCTCGAATTCCCCATGTCCACACACCTCGAACTGACGTCTCTCCACACACCTCGAACTGACGTCTCTCCACACACCTCGAACTCCCGTCTCTCCACACACCTCGAACTCCCGTCTCTCCGCACACCTCGAACTCCCCATGTCCACACACCTCGAACTCCCGTCTCTCCACGCAACTCGAACTCCCCATGTCCACACACCTCGAACTCCCGTCTCTCCACGCACCTCGAACTCCCCATGTCCACACACCTCGAACTCCCGTCTCTCCACACACCTCGAATTCCCGTTTCTCCACGCACCTCTACTCCCGCCTCCACACACCTCGAACTCCCCATGTCCACACACCTCGAACTCCCGTCTCTCCACACACCTCGAACTCCCCCGTCCACACACCTCGAACTCCCGTCTCTCCACACACCTCGAACTCCCGTCTCTCCACACACCTCGAACTCCCGTCTCTCCACACACCTCGAACTCCCGTCTCTCCACACACATCGAACTCCCGTCTCTCCACACACCTCGAACTCCCGTCTCTCCACACACCTCGAACTCCCGTCTCTCCACACACCTCGAACTCCCCCCTCTCCACACACCTCGAACTCCCGTCTCTCCACACACCTCGTACTCTCCTGTCTCCACACACCTCGAACTCCCCCGTCCACACACCTCGAACTCCCGTCTCTCCACACACCTCGAACTCCCGTCTCTCCACACACCTCGAACTCCCTCTCTCCACACACCTCGAACTCCCGTCTCTCCACACACCTCGAACTCCCGTCTCTCCACACACCTCGAACTCCCGTCTCTCCACACACCTCGAACTCCCGTCTCTCCACACACCTCGAACTCCCCCTGTCCACACACCTCGAACTCCAGTCTCTCCACACACCTCGAACTCCCGTCTCTCCACACACCTCGAACTCCCGTCTCTCCACACACCTCGAACTCCCGTCTCTCCACACATCTCGAACTCCCGTCTCTCCACACACCTCGAACTCCCGTCTCTCCACACACCTCGAACTCCCGTCTCTCCACACACCTCGAACTCCCGTCTCTCCACACACCTCGAACTCCCGTCTCTCCACACACCTCGAACTCCCGTCTCTCCACACACCTCGAACTCCCGTCTCTCCACACACCACGAACTCCCGTCTCTCCACACACCTCGAACTGCCGCCTCTCCACACAACTCGAACTCCCGTCTCTCCACACACCTCGAACTCCGTCTCTCCACACATCTCGAACTCCTGTCTCTCCACACACCTCGAACTCCCGTCTCTCCACACACCTCGAACTCCCCCTCTCCACGCACCTCGAACTCCAGTCTCTCCACGCACCTCGAACTCCCATCTCCCCACACACCTCGATCTCCCGTCTCTCCACACACCTCGAACTCCCGTCTCTCCACACACCTCGAACTCCCGCCTCTCCACACAACTCGAACTCCCGCCTCTCCACACACCTCGAACTCCCGTCTCTCCACATACCTCGAACTCCCGTCTCTCCACACACCTCGAACTCCCGTCTCTCCACACACCTCGAACTCCCGTCTCTCCACACACCTCGAACTCCCACCTCTGCACACATCTCGAACTCCCGTCTCTCCACACACCTCGAACTCCAGTCTCTCCACACACCTCGAACTCCTGTCTCTCCACACACCTCGAACTCCCCCTCTCCACATACCTCGAACTCCCGTCTCTCCACACACCTCGAACTCCCGTCTCTCCACACACCTCGAACTCCCGTCTCTCCACACACCTCGAACTCCCGTCTCTCCACACACCTCGAACTCCCGTCTCCCCACACACCTCGAACTCCCGTCTCCCCACACACCTCGAACTCCCGTCTCTCCACACACCTTGAGCTTCCGTCTCTGCACACACCTCGAGCTTCCGTCTCTGCACACACCTCGAACTCCCGTCTCCCCACACACTTCGAACTCCCCCGTCCACACACCTCGAACTCCCGTCTCTCCACACACCTCGAACTCCCGTTTCTCCACACACCTCGAACTCCCCCGTCCACACACCTCGAACTCCCGTCTCTCCACACACCTCGAACTCCCGTCTCTCCACACACCTCGAACTCCCGTCTCTCCACACACCTCGAACTCCCGTCTCTCCACACACCTCGAACTCCCGTCTCTCCACACACCTCGAACTCCCGTCTCTCCACACACCTCGAACTCCCGTCTCTCCACACACCTCGAACTCCCGTCTCCACACACCTCGAACTCCCGTCTCTCCACACACCTCGAACTCCCGTCTCTCCACACACCTCGAACTCCCGTCTCTCCACACACCTCGAACTCCCGTCTCTCCACACACCTCGAACTCCCGTCTCTCCACACACCTCGAACTCCCGTCTCTCCACACACCTCGAACTCCCGTCTCTCCACACACCTCGAACTCCCGTCTCTCCACACACCTCGAACTCCCGTCTCTCCACACACCTCGAACTCCCGTCTCTCCACACCCTCGAACTCCCGTCTCTCCACACACTTCGAACTCCCGTCTCTCCACACCTCGAACTCCCGTCTCTCCACACACCTCGAACTCCCGTCTCTCCACACACCTCGAACTCCCGTCTCTCCACACACCTCGAACTCCCGTCTCTCCACACACCTCGAACTCCCGTCTCTCCACACACCTCGAACTCCCCCTCTCCACACACCTCGAACTCCCGTCTCTCCACACACCTCGAACTCCCGTCTCTCCACACACCTCGAACTCCCGTCTCTCCACACACTTCGAACTCCCGTCTCTCCACACACCTCGAACTCCCGTCTCTCCACACACCTCGAATTCCCGTCTCCACACACCTCGAACTCCCGTCTCTCCACACACCTCGAACTCCCGTCTCTCCACGCACCTCGAACTCCCCATGTCCACACACCTCGAACTCCCGTCTCTCCACGCACCTCGAACTCCCCATGTCCACACACCTCGAACTGACGTCTCTCCACACACCTCGAACTGACGTCTCTCCACACACCTCGAACTCCCGTCTCTCCGCACACCTCGAACTCCCGTCTCTCCGCACAGCTCGAACTCCCCATGTCCACACACCTCGAACTGACGTCTCTCCACACACCTCGAACTCCCGTCTCTCCACGCAACTCGAACTCCCCATGTCCACACACCTCAAACTCCCGTCTCTCCACGCACCTCGAACTCCCCATGTCCACACACCTCGAACTCCCGTCTCTCCACACACCTCGAATTCCCGTTTCTCCACGCACCTCTACTCCCGCCTCCACACACCTCGAACTCCCCATGTCCACACACCTCGAACTCCCGTCTCTCCACACACCTCGAACTCCCCCGTCCACACACCTCGAACTCCCGTCTCTCCACACACCTCGAACTCCCGTCTCTCCACACACCTCGAACTCCCGTCTCTCCACACACCTCGAACTCCCCCTCTGCACACATCTCGAACTCCCGTCTCTCCACACACCTCGAACTCCAGTCTCTCCACACACCTCGAACTCCTGTCTCTCCACACACCTCGAACTCCCCCTCTCCACATACCTCGAACTCCCGTCTCTCCACACACCTCGAACTCCCGTCTCTCCACACACCTCGAACTCCCGTCTCTCCACACACCTCGAACTCCCGTCTCTCCACACACCTCGAACTCCCGTCTCCCCACACACCTCGAACTCCCGTCTCCCCACACACCTCGAACTCCCGTCTCTCCACACACCTTGAGCTTCCGTCTCTGCACACACCTCGAGCTTCCGTCTCTGCACACACCTCGAACTCCCGTCTCCCCACACACTTCGAACTCCCCCGTCCACACACCTCGAACTCCCGTCTCTCCACACACCTCGAACTCCCGTTTCTCCACACACCTCGAACTCCCCCGTCCACACACCTCGAACTCCCGTCTCTCCACACACCTCGAACTCCCGTCTCTCCACACACCTCGAACTCCCGTCTCTCCACACACCTCGAACTCCCGTCTCTCCACACACCTCGAACTCCCGTCTCTCCACACACCTCGAACTCCCGTCTCTCCACACACCTCGAACTCCCGTCTCTCCACACACCTCGAACTCCCGTCTCCACACACCTCGAACTCCCGTCTCTCCACACACCTCGAACTCCCGTCTCTCCACACACCTCGAACTCCCGTCTCTCCACACACCTCGAACTCCCGTCTCTCCACACACCTCGAACTCCCGTCTCTCCACACACCTCGAACTCCCGTCTCTCCACACACCTCGAACTCCCGTCTCTCCACACACCTCGAACTCCCGTCTCTCCACACACCTCGAACTCCCGTCTCTCCACACACCTCGAACTCCCGTCTCTCCACACCCTCGAACTCCCGTCTCTCCACACACTTCGAACTCCCGTCTCTCCACACCTCGAACTCCCGTCTCTCCACACACCTCGAACTCCCGTCTCTCCACACACCTCGAACTCCCGTCTCTCCACACACCTCGAACTCCCGTCTCTCCACACACCTCGAACTCCCGTCTCTCCACACACCTCGAACTCCCCCTCTCCACACACCTCGAACTCCCGTCTCTCCACACACCTCGAACTCCCGTCTCTCCACACACCTCGAACTCCCGTCTCTCCACACACTTCGAACTCCCGTCTCTCCACACACCTCGAACTCCCGTCTCTCCACACACCTCGAATTCCCGTCTCCACACACCTCGAACTCCCGTCTCTCCACACACCTCGAACTCCCGTCTCTCCACGCACCTCGAACTCCCCATGTCCACACACCTCGAACTCCCGTCTCTCCACGCACCTCGAACTCCCCATGTCCACACACCTCGAACTGACGTCTCTCCACACACCTCGAACTGACGTCTCTCCACACACCTCGAACTCCCGTCTCTCCACACACCTCGAACTCCCGTCTCTCCGCACAGCTCGAACTCCCCATGTCCACACACCTCGAACTGACGTCTCTCCACACACCTCGAACTCCCGTCTCTCCACGCAACTCGAACTCCCCATGTCCACACACCTCGAACTCCCGTCTCTCCACGCACCTCGAACTCCCCATGTCCACACACCTCGAACTCCCGTCTCTCCACACACCTCGAATTCCCGTTTCTCCACGCACCTCTACTCCCGCCTCCACACACCTCGAACTCCCCATGTCCACACACCTCGAACTCCCGTCTCTCCACACACCTCGAACTCCCCCGTCCACACACCTCGAACTCCCGTCTCTCCACACACCTCGAACTCCCGTCTCTCCACACACCTCGAACTCCCGTCTCTCCACACACCTCGAACTCCCGTCTCTCCACACACATCGAACTCCCGTCTCTCCACACACCTCGAACTCCCGTCTCTCCACACACCTCGAACTCCCGTCTCTCCACACACCTCGAACTCACGTCTCTCCACACACCTCGAACTCCCCCTCTCCACACACCTCGAACTCCCCCTCTCCACACACCTCGAACTCCCGTCTCTCCACACACCTCGAACTCACCCTCTTCAAATACCTCGAACTCCCGTCTCTCCACACACCTCGAACTCCCGTCTCTCCACACACCTCGAACTCCAGTCTCTCCACACACATCGAACTCCCGTCTCTCCACACACCTCGAACTCCCGTCTCTCCACACACCTCGAACTCCCCCTCTCCACATACCTCGAACTCCCGTCTCTCCACACACCTCGAACTCCCGTCTCTCCACACACCTCGAACTCCCCCTGTCCACACACCTCGAACTCCCGTCTCTCCACACACCTCGAACTCCCGTCTCTCCACACACCTCGAACTCCCGTCTCTCCACACACCTCGAACTCCCGTCTCTGCACACTCCTCGAACTTCCGTCTCTGCACACACCTCGAACTCCCCCTGTCCACACACCTCGATGTCCCGTCTCTCCACACACCTCGAACTCCCGTCTCTCCACACACCTCGAACTCCCCCTCTCTCCACACCTTGAACTCCCGTCTCTCCACACACCTCGAACTCCCGTCTCTCCACACACCTCGAACTCCCCCTCTCCACACACCTCGAACTTCCGTCTCTCTACACACCTCGAACTTCCGTCTCTGCACACTCCTCGAACTTCCGTCTCTGCACACACCTCGAACTCCCCCTGTCCACACACCTCGAACTCCCGTCTCTCCACACACCTCGAACTCCCGTCTCTCCACACACCTCGAACTCCCGTCTCTCCACACACCTCGAACTCCTGTCTCTCTACACACCTCGAACTTCCGTCTCTGCACACTCCTCGAACTTCCGTCTCTGCACACACCTCGAACTCCCCCTGTCCACACACCTCGAACTCCCGTCTCTCCACACACCTCGAACTCCCGTCTCTCCACACACCTCGAACTCCCGTCTCTCCACACACCTCGAAATCCCGTCTCTCCACACACCTCGAACTCCCGTCTCTCCACACACCTCGAACTGCCGCCTCTCCACACAACTCCAACTCCCGTCTCTCCACACACCTCGAACTCCCCCTCTCCACACAACTCGAACTCCCGCCTCTCCACACACCTCGAACTCCCGTCTCTCCACACACCTCGAACTCCCGTCTCTCCACACACCTCGAACTCCCCCCTCTCCACACACCTCGAACTCCCGTCTCTCCACACACCTCGAACTCTCCTGTCTCCACACACCTCGAACTCCCCTGTCCACACACCTCGAACTCCCGTCTCTCCACACACCTCGAACTCCCGTCTCTCCACACACCTCGAACTCCCTCTCTCCACATACCTCGAACTCCCGTCTCTCCACACACCTCGAACTCCCGTCTCTCCACACACCTCGAACTCCCGTCTCTCCACACACCTCAAACTCCCGTCTCTCCACACACCTCGAACTCCCCCTCTCCACACACCTCGAACTCCCGTCTCTCCACACACCTCGAACTCCCGTCTCTCCACACACCTCGAACTCCCGTCTCTCCACACACCTCGAACTCCCGTCTCTCCACACACCTCGAACTCCCGTCTCCACACACCTCGAACTCCCGTCTCTCCACACACCTCGAACTCCCCCTGTCCACACACATCGAACTCCCATCTCCACACACCTCGAACTCCCCCTGTCCACACACATCGAACTCCCGTCTCTCCACACACCTCGAACTCCCGTCTCTCCACACACCTCGAACTCCCGTCTCTCCACACACCTCGAACTCCCGTCTCTCCACACACATCGAACTCCCGTCTCTCCACAGACCTCGAACTCCCGTCTCTCCACACACCTCGAACTCCCGTCTCTCCACACACCTCGAACTCCCGTCTCTCCACACACCTCGAACTCCCGTCTCTCCACACACCTCGAACTCCCGTCTCTCCTCACACCTCGAACTCCCGTCTCTCCACACACCTCAAACTGCCGTCTCTCCACACACCTCGAACTCCCGTCTCTCCACACACCTCGAACTCCCGTCTCTCCACACACCTCGAACTCCCGTCTCTCCACACACCTCGAACTCCCGTCTCCCCACACACCTCGAACTCCCGTCTCCCCACACACTTCGAACTCCCCCTCCACACACCTCGAACTCCCGTCTCTCCACACACCTCGAACTCCCCCGTCCACACACCTCGAACTCCCGTCTCTCCACACACCTCGAACTCCCGTCTCTCCACACACCTCGAACTCCCCCTGTCCACACACCTCGAACTCCCGTCTCTCCACACACCTCGAACTCCCGTCTCTCCACACACCTCGAACTCCCGTCTCTCCACACACCTCGAACTCCCGTCTCTCCACACACCTCGAACTCCCGTCACTCCACACACCTCGAACTCCCGTCTCTCCACACACCTCGAACTCCCGTCTCTCCACACACCTCGAACTCCCGTCTCTCCACACACCTCGAACTCCCGTCTCTCCACACACCTCGAACTCCCGTCTCTCCACACACCTCGAACTCCCGTCTCTCCACACACCTCGAACTCCCGTCACTCCACACACCTCGAACTCCCGTCTCTCCACACACCTCGAACTCCCGTCTCTCCACACACCTCGAACTCCCGTCTCTCCACACACCTCGAACTCCCGTCTCTCCACACACCTCGAACTCCCGTCTCTCCACACACCTCGAACTCTCCTGTCTCCACACACCTCGAACTCCCCCGTCCACACACCTCGAACTCCCGTCTCTCCACACACCTCGAACTCCCGTCTCTCCACACACCTCGAACTCCCGTCTCTCCACACACCTCGAACTCCCGTCTCTCCACACACCTCGAACTCCCGTCTCTCCACACACCTCGAACTCCCTTCTCTCCACACACCTCGAACTCCCCCTGTCCACACACATCGAACTCCCGTCTCTCCACGCACCTCGAACTCCCGTCTCTCCACACACCTCGAACTCCCGTCTCTCCACACACCTCGAACTCCCGTCTCTCCACACACCTCGAACTCCCGTCTCTCCACACACCTCGAACTCCTGTCTTTCCACACACCTCGATCTCCCGTCTCTCCACACACCTCGAACTCCCGTCTCTCCACACACCTCGAACTCCCGTCTCTCCACACACCTCGAACTCCCGTCTCTCCACACACCTCGAACTCCCGTCTCTCCACACACCTCGAACTCCTGTCTCTCTACACACCTCGAACTTCCGTCTCTGCACACTCCTCGAACTTCCGTCTCTGCACACACCTCGAACTCCCCCTGTCCACACACATCGAACTCCCATCTCCACACACCTCGAACTCCCCCTGTCCACACACATCGAACTCGCGTCTCTCCACACACCTCGAACTCCCGTCTCTCCACACACCTCGAACTCCCGTCTCTCCACACACCTCGAACTCCCGTCTCTCCACACACCTCGAACTCCCGTCTCTCCACACACCTCGAACTCCCGTCTCTCCACACACCTCGAACTCCCCCTCTCCACACACCTCGAACTTCCGTCTCTCTACACACCTCGAACTTCCATCTCTGCACACTCCTCGAACTTCCGTCTCTGCGCACACCTCGAACTCCCCCTGTCCACACACCTCGAACTCCCGTCTCTCCACACACCTCGAACTCCCGTCTCTCCACACACCTCGAACTCCCGTCTCTCCACACACCTCGAACTCCCGTCTCTCCACACACCTCGAACTCCCCCGTCCACACACCTCGAACTCCCGTCTCTCCACACACCTCGAACTCCCGCCTCTCCACACACCTCGAACTCCCGTCTCTCCACACACCTCGAACTCCCACTCTCCACACACCTCGAACTCCCCCTCTCCACACACCTCAAACTCCCGTCTCTCCACACACCTCGAACTCCCGTCTCTCCACACACCTCGAACTCCCGTCTCTCCACACACCTCGAACTCCCGTCTCTCCACACCTCGAACTCCCGTCTCTCCACACCTCGAACTCCCGTCTCTCCACACCTCGAACTCCCGTCTCTCCACACACCTCGAACTCCCCCTCTCCACACACCTCGAACTCCCGTCTCTCCACACACCTCGAACTCCCCCTCTCCACACACCTCGAACTCCCGTCTCTCCACACACCTCGAACTCCCGTCTCTCCACACACCTCGAACTCCCGTCTCTCCACACACCTCGAACTCCCGTCTCTCCACACACCTCGAACTCTCGTCTCTCCACACACCTCGAACTCCCCCTCTCCACACACCTCGAATTCCCGCCTCTCCACACACCTCGAACTCCCGTCTCTGCACACACCTCGAACTCCCGTCTCTCCACACACCTCGAACTCCCTTCTCTCCACACACCTCGAACACCCGTCTCTCCACACACCTCGAACTCCCTTCTCTCCACACACTTCGAACTCCCGTCTCTCCACACACCTCGAACTCCCTTCTCTCCACACACCTCGAACTCACGTCTCTCCACACACCTCGAACTCCCCCTCTCCACACACCTCGAACTCCCCCTCTCCACACACCTCGAACTCCCGTCTCTCCACACACCTCGAACTCACCCTCTTCAAATACCTCGAACTCCCGTCTCTCCACACACCTCGAACTCCCGTCTCTCCACACACCTCGAACTCCAGTCTCTCCACACACATCGAACTCCCGTCTCTCCACACACCTCGAACTCCCGTCTCTCCACACACCTCGAACTCCCCCTCTCCACATACCTCGAACTCCCGTCTCTCCACACACCTCGAACTCCCGTCTCTCCACACACCTCGAACTCCCCCTGTCCACACACCTCGAACTCCCGTCTCTCCACACACCTCGAACTCCCGTCTATCCACACACCTCGAACTCCCGTCTCTCCACACACCTCGAACTCCCGTCTCTCCACACACCTCGAACTCCCGTCTCTCCACACACCTCGAACTCCCGTCTCTCCACACACCTCGAACTCCCGTCTCTCCACACACCTCGAACTCCCGTCTCTCCACACACCTCGAACTCCCGTCTCTCCACACACCTCGAACTCTCCTGTCTCCACACACCTCGAACTCCCCCGTCCACACACCTCGAACTCCCGTCTCTCCACACACCTCGAACTTCCGTCTCTCCACACACCTCGAACTCCTGTCTCTCTACACACCTCGAACTTCCGTCTCTGCACACTCCTCGAACTTCCGTCTCTGCACACACCTCGAACTCCCCCTGTCCACACACCTCGATGTCCCGTCTCTCCACACACCTCGAACTCCCGTCTCTCCACACACCTCGAACTCCCCCTCTCTCCACACCTTGAACTCCCGTCTCTCCACACACCTCGAACTCCCGTCTCTCCACACACCTCGAACTCCCGTCTCTCCACACACCTCGAACTCCTGTCTCTCTACACACCTCGAACTTCCGTCTCTGTACACTCCTCGAACTTCCGTCTCTGTACACACCTCGAACTCCCCCTGTCCACACACCTCGAACTCCCGTCTCTCCACACACCTCGAACTCCCGTCTCTCCACACACCTCGAACTCCCGTCTCTCCACACACCTCGAAATCCCGTCTCTCCACACACCTCGAACTCCCGTCTCTCCACACACCTCGAACTGCCGCCTCTCCACACAACTCCAACTCCCGTCTCTCCACACACCTCGAACTCCCCCTCTCCACACAACTCGAACTCCCGCCTCTCCACACACCTCGAACTCCCGTCTCTCCACACACCTCGAACTCCCCCTCTCCATGCACCTCGAACTCCAGTCTCTCCACACACCTCGAACTCCCGTCTCTCCACACACCTCGAACTCCCGTCTCTCCACACACCTCGAACTCCCCCCTCTCCACACACCTCGAACTCCCGTCTCTCCACACACCTCGAACTCTCCTGTCTCCACACACCTCGAACTCCCCCGTCCACACACCTCGAACTCCCGTCTCTCCACACACCTCGAACTCCCGTCTCTCCACACACCTCGAACTCCCTCTCTCCACACACCTCGATCTCCCGTCTCTCCACACACCTCGAACTCCCGTCTCTCCACACACCTCGAACTCCCGTCTCTCCACACACCTCGAACTCCCGTCTCTCCACACACCTCGAACTCCCCCTGTCCACACACATCGAACTCCCGTCTCTCCACACACCTCGAACTCCCGTCTCTCCACACACCTCGAACTCCCGTCTCTCCACACACCTCGAACTCCCGTCTCTCCACACATCTCGAACTCCCGTCTCTCCACACATCTCGAACTCCCGTCTCTCCACACACCTCGAACTCCCGTCTCTCCACACACCTCGAACTCCCGTCTCTCCACACACCTCGAACTCCCGTCTCTCCACACACCTCGAACTCCCCCGTCCACACACCTCGAACTCCCGTCTCTCCACACACCTCGAACTCCCGTCTCTCCACACACCTCGAACTCCCGTCTCTCCACACACCTCGAACTCCCGTCTCTCCACACACCACGAACTCCCGTCTATCCACACACCTCGAACTGCGCCTCTCCACACAACTCGAACTCCCGTCTCTCCACACACCTCGAACTCCGTCTCTCCACACACCTCGAACTCCTGTCTCTCCACACACCTCGAACTCCCGTCTCTCCACACACCTCGAACTCCCCCTCTCCACGCACCTCGAACTCCAGTCTCTCCACGCACCTCGAACTCCCATCTCCCCACACACCTCGATCTCCCGTCTCTCCACACACCTCGAACTCCCGTCTCTCCACACACCTCGAACTCCCGCCTCTCCACACAACTCGAACTCCCGCCTCTCCACACACCTCGAACTCCCGTCTCTCCACACACCTCGAACTCCCGTCTCTCCACACACCTCGAACTCCCGTCTCTCCACACACCTCGAACTCCCGTCTCTCCACACACCTCGAACTCCCACCTCTGCACACATCTCGAACTCCCGTCTCTCCACACACCTCGAACTCCCGTCTCCCCACACACCTCGAACTCCCGTCTCCCCACACACCTCGAACTCCCGTCTCTCCACACACCTCGAACTTCCGTCTCTGCACACACCTCGAGCTTCCGTCTCTGCACACACCTCGAACTCCCCCTGTCCACACACCTCGAACTCCCGTTTCTCCACACACCTCGAACTCCCGTCTCTCCACACACAATAACTCCCGTCTCTCCACACACCTCGAACTCCCGTCTCTCCACACACCTCGAACTCCCGTCTCTCCACACACCTCGAACTCCCGTCACTCCACACACCTCGAACTCCCGTCTCTCCACACACCTCGAACTCCCGTCTCTCCACAACCCTCGAACTCCCCCTCTCCACACAACTCGAACTCCCGTCTCTCCACACACCTCGAACTCCGGTCTCTCCACACACCTCGAACTCCCGTCTCTCCACACACCTCGAACTCCCGCCTCTCCACACAACTCGAACTCCCGCCTCTCCACATACCTCGAACTCCCGTCTCTCCACACACCTCGAACTCCCGTCTCTCCACACACCTCGAACTCCCGTCTCTCCACACACCTCGAACTCCCGTCTCTCCACACACCTCGAACTCCCGTCTCTCCACACACCTCGAACTCCCGTCTCTCCACACACCTCAAACTCCTGTCTCTCCACACACCTCGAACTCCTGTCTCTCCACACACCTCGAACTCCTGTCTCTCCACACACCTCGAACTGCCGCCTCTCCACACAACTCGAACTCCCGTCTCTCCACACACCTCGAACTCCCCCTCTCCACACAACTCGAACTCCCGCCTCTCCACACACCTCGAACTCCCGTCTCTCCACACACCTCGAACACCCCATGTCCACACACCTCGAACTCCCGTCTCTCCACGCACCTCGAACTCCCGTCTCCACACACCTCGAACTCCCGTCTCTCCACGCACCTCGAACTCCCCATGTCCACACACCTCGAACTGACGTCTCTCCACACACCTCGAACTGACGTCTCTCCACACACCTCGAACTCCCGTCTCTCCACACACCTCGAACTCCCGTCTCTCCGCACACCTCGAACTCCCCATGTCCACACACCTCGAACTCCCGTCTCTCCACGCACCTCGAACTCCCCATGTCCACACACCTCGAACTCCCGTCTCTCCACGCACCTCGAACTCCCCATGTCCACACACCTCGAACTCCCGTCTCTCCACACACCTCGAACTCCCGTCTCTCCACGCACCTCTACTCCCGCCTCCACACACCTCGAACTCCCCATGTCCACACACCTCGAACTCCCGTCTCTCCACGCACCTCAACTCCCGCCTCCACACACCTCGAACTCATGTCTCTCCACACACCTCGAACTGACGTCTCTCCACACACATCGAACTCCGGTCTCTCCACACACCTCGAACTCCCCCTCTTCACACACCTCGAATTCCCGCCTCTCCACGCACCTCGAACTCCCGTCTCTCCACACACCTCGAACTCCCGCCTCTCCACACACCTCGAACTCCCGCCTCTCCACACACCTCGAACTCCCGCCTCTCCACACACCTCGAACTCCCGTCTCTCCTCACACCTCGAACTCCCGTCTCTCCACACACCTCAAACTTCCGTCTCTCCACACACCTCGAACTCCCGTCTCTCCACACACCTCGAACTCCCGTCTCTCCACACACCTCGAACTCCCGTCTCTCCACACACCTCGAACTCCCGTCTCCCCACACACTTCGAACTCCCCCGTCCACACACCTCGAACTCCCGTCTCTCCACACACCTCGAACTCCCGTCTCTCCACACACCTCGAACTCCCCCGTCCACACACCTCGAACTCCCGTCTCTCCACACACCTCGAACTCCCGTCTCTCCACACACCTCGAACTCCCGTCTCTCCACACACCTCGAACTCCCGTCTCTCCACACACCTCGAACTCCCCCTCTCCACACACCTCGAACTTCCGTCTCTCTACACACCTCGAACTTCCATCTCTGCACACTCCTCGAACTTCCGTCTCTGCACACACCTCGAACTCCCCCTGTCCACACACCTCGAACTCCCGTCTCTCCACACACCTCGAACTCCCCCTGTCCACACACCTCGAACTCCCCCTCTCCACACACCTCGAACTCCCGTCTCTGCACACACCTCGAACTCCCGTCTCTCCACACACTTTGAACTCCCCCTCTCCACACACCTCGAACTCCCGCCTCTGCAAACACCTCTAACTCCAGTCTCTCCACACACCTCGAACTCGCGTCTCTCCACACACCTCGAACTCCCGTCTCTCCACACACCTCGAACTCCCATATCTCCACACACCTCGAACTCCCGTCTCTCCACACACCTCGAACTCCCGCCTCTCCACACACCTCGAACTCCCGTCTCTCCACACACCTCGAACTCCCACTCTCCACACACCTCGAACTCCCCCTCTCCACACACCTCAAACTCCCGTCTCTCCACACACCTCGAACTCCCGTCTCTCCACACACCTCGAACTCCCGTCTCTCCACACACCTCGAACTCCCGTCTCTCCACACCTCGAACTCCCGTCTTTCCACACCTCGAACTCCCGTCTCTCCACACCTCGAACTCCCGTCTCTCCACACCTCGAACTCCCGTCTCTCCACACACCTCGAACTCCCCCTCTCCACACACCTCGAACTCCCGTCTCTCCACACACCTCGAACTCCCCCTCTCCACACACCTCGAACTCCCGTCTCTCCACACACCTCGAACTCCCGTCTCTCCACACACCTCGAACTCCCGTCTCTCCATACACCTCGAACTCCCGTCTCTCCACACACCTCGAACTCCCGTCTCTCCACACACCTCGAACTCCCCCTCTCCACACACCTCGAATTCCCGCCTCTCCACACACCTCGAACTCCCGTCTCTGCACACACCTCGAACTCCCGTCTCTCCACACACCTCGAACTCCCTTCTCTCCACACACCTCGAACTCCCGTCTCTCCACACACCTCGAACTCCCGTCTCTCCACACACCTCGAACTCCCTTCTCTCCACACACCTCGAACTCACGTCTCTCCACACACCTCGAACTCCCCCTCTCCACACACCTCGAACTCCCCCTCTCCACACACCTCGAACTCCCGTCTCTCCACACACCTCGAACTGACCCTCTTCAAATACCTCGAACTCCCGTCTCTCCACACACCTCGAACTCCAGTCTCTCCACACACCTCGAACTCCCGTCTCTCCACACACCTCGAACTCCCGTCTCTCCACACACCTCGAACTCCCCCTCTCCACATACCTCGAACTCCCGTCTCTCCACACACCTCGAACTCCCCCTGTCCACACACCTCGAACTCCCGTCTCTCCACACACCTCGAACTCCCGTCTCTCCACACACCTCGAACTCCCGTCTCTCCACACACCTCGAACTCCCGTCTCTCCACACACCTCGAACTCCCGTCTCTCCACACACCTCGAACTCCCGCCTCTGCAAACACCTCTAACTCCAGTCTCTCCACACACCTCGAACTCGCGTCTCTCCACACACCTCGAACTCCCGTCTCTCCACACACCTCGAACTCCCGTCTCTCCACACACCTCGAACTCCCGTCTCTCCACACACCTCGAACTCCCGTCTCTCCACACCTCGAACTCCCGTCTCTCCACACCTCGAACTCCCGTCTCTCCACACCTCGAACTCCCGTCTCTCCACACACCTCGAACTCCCCCTCTCCACACACCTCGAACTCCCGTCTCTCCACACACCTCGAACTCCCCCTCTCCACACACCTCGAACTCCCGTCTCTCCACACACCTCGAACTCCCGTCTCTCCACACACCTCGAACTCCCGTCTCTCCACACACCTCGAACTCCCGTCTCTCCACACACCTCGAACTCCCGTCTCTCCACACACCTCGAACTCCCCCTCTCCACACACCTCGAATTCCCGCCTCTCCACACACCTCGAACTCCCGTCTCTGCACACACCTCGAACTCCCGTCTCTCCACACACCTCGAACTCCCTTCTCTCCACACACCTCGAACTCCCGTCTCTCCACACACCTCGAACTCCCTTCTCTCCACACACTTCGAACTCCCGTCTCTCCACACACCTCGAACTCCCTTCTCTCCACACACCTCGAACTCACGTCTCTCCACACACCTCGAACTCCCCCTCTCCACACACCTCGAACTCCCCCTCTCCACACACCTCAAACTCCCGTCTCTCCACACACCTCGAACTCACCCTCTTCAAATACCTCGAACTCCCGTCTCTCCACACACCTCGAACTCCCGTCTCTCCACACACCTCGAACTCCAGTCTCTCCACACACATCGAACTCCCGTCTCTCCACACACCTCGAACTCCCGTCTCTCCACACACCTCGAACTCCCCCTCTCCACATACCTCGAACTCCCGTCTCTCCACACACCTCGAACTCCCGTCTCTCCACACACCTCGAACTCCCGTCTCTCCACACACCTCGAACTCCCGTCTCTCCACACACCTCGAACTCCCGTCTCTCCACACACCTCGAACTCCCGTCTCTCCACACACCTCGAACTCCCGTCTCTCCACACACCTCGAACTCTCCTGTCTCCGCACACCTCGAACTCCCCCGTCCACACACCTCGAACTCCCGTCTCTCCACACACCTCGAACTCCCGTCTCTCCACGCACCTCGAACTCCCGTCTCTCCACACACCTCGAACTCCTGTCTCTCTACACACCTCGAACTTCCGTCTCTGCACACTCCTCGAACTTCCGTCTCTGCACACACCTCGAACTCCCCCTGTCCACACACCTCGAACTCCCGTCTCTCCACACACCTCGAACTCCCGTCTCTTCACACACCTCGAACTCCCCCTCTCTCCACACCTTGAACTCCCGTCTCTCCACACACCTCGAACTCCCGTCTCTCCACACACCTCGAACTCCCCCTCTCCACACACCTCGAACTTCCGTCTCTCTACACACCTCGAACTTCCGTCTCTGCACACTCCTCGAACTTCCGTCTCTGCACACACCTCGAACTCCCCCTGTCCACACACCTCGAACTCCGTCTCTCCACACACCTCGAACTCCCGTCTCTCCACACACCTCGAACACCCGTCTCTCCACACACCTCGAACTCCTGTCTCTCTACACACCTCGAACTTCCGTCTCTGCACACTCCTCGAACTTCCGTCTCTGTACACACCTCGAACTCCCCCTGTCCACACACCTCGAACTCCCGTCTCTCCACACACCTCGAACTCCCGTCTCTCCACACACCTCGAACTCCCGTCTCTCCACACACCTCGAAATCCCGTCTCTCCACACACCTCGAACTCCCGTCTTACCACACACCTCGAACTGCCGCCTCTCCACACAACTCCAACTCCCGTCTCTCCACACACCTCGAACTCCCCCTCTCCACACACCTCGAACTCCCGCCTCTCCACACACCTCGAACTCCCGTCTCTCCACACACCTCGAACTCCCCCTCTCCACACAACTCGAACTCCCGTCTCTCCACACACCTCGAACTCCCGTCTCTCCACACACCTCGAACTCCCGTCTCTCCACACACCTCGAACTCCCGTCTCTCCACACACCTCGAACTCCCGTCTCTCCACACACCTCGAACTCCCGTCTCTCCACACACCTCGAACTCCTGTCTCTCCACACACCTCAAACTCCTGTCTCTCCACACACCTCGAACTGCCGCCTCTCCACACAACTCGAACTCCCGTCTCTCCACACAACTCGAACTCCCGCCTCTCCACACACCTCGAACTCCCGTCTCTCCACACACCTCGAACTCCCCATGTCCACACACCTCGAACTCCCGTCTCTCCACGCACCTCGAACTCCCGTCTCCACACACCTCGAACTCCCGTCTCTCCACGCACCTCGAACTCCCCATGTCCACACACCTCGAACTGACGTCTCTCCACACACCTCGAACTGACGTCTCTCCACACACCTCGAACTCCCGTCTCTCCACACACCTCGAACTCCCGTCTCTCCGCACACCTCGAACTCCCCATGTCCACACACCTCGAACTCCCGTCTCTCCACGCACCTCGAACTCCCCATGTCCACACACCTTGAACTCCCGTCTCTCCACGCACCTCGAACTCCCCATGTCCACACACCTCGAACTCCCGTCTCTCCACACACCTCGAACTCCCGTCTCTCCACGCACCTCTACTCCCGCCTCCACACACCTCGAACTCCCCATGTCCACACACCTCGAACTCCCGTCTCTCCACGCACCTCAACTCCCGCCTCCACACACCTCGAACTCATGTCTCTCCACACACCTCGAACTGACGTCTCTCCACACACATCGAACTCCGGTCTCTCCACACACCTCGAACTCCCCCTCTTCACACACCTCGAATTCCCGCCTCTCCACGCACCTCGAACTCCCGTCTCTCCACACACCTCGAACTCCCGCCTCTCCACACATCTCGAACTCCCGCCTCTCCACACACCTCGAACTCCCGCCTCTCCACACACCTCGAACTCCCGTCTCTCCTCACACCTCGAACTCCCGTCTCTCCACACACCTCAAACTTCCGTCTCTCCACACACCTCGAACTCCCGTCTCTCCACACACCTCGAACTCCCGTCTCTCCACACACCTCGAACTCCCGTCTCTCCACACACCTCGAACTCCCGTCTCCCCACACACTTCGAACTCCCCCGTCCACACACCTCGAACTCCCGTCTCTCCACACACCTCGAACTCCCGTCTCTCCACACACCTCGAACTCCCCCGTCCACACACCTCGAACTCCCGTCTCTCCACACACCTCGAACTCCCGTCTCTCCACACACCTCGAACTCCCGTCTCTCCACACACCTCGAACTCCCGTCTCTCCACACACCTCGAACTCCCCCTCTCCACACACCTCGAACTTCCGTCTCTCTACACACCTCGAACTTCCATCTCTGCACACTCCTCGAACTTCCGTCTCTGCACACACCTCGAACTCCCCCTGTCCACACACCTCGAACTCCCCCTCTCCACACACCTCGAACTCCCGTCTCTCCACACACCTCGAACTCCCCCTGTCCACACACCTCGAACTCCCCCTCTCCACACACCTCGAACTCCCGTCTCTGCACACACCTCGAACTCCCGTCTCTCCACAGACTTTGAACTCCCCCTCTCCACACACCTCGAACTCCCGCCTCTGCAAACACCTCTAAATCCAGTCTCTCCACACACCTCGAACTCGCGTCTCTCCACACACCTCGAACTCCCGTCTCTCCACACACCTCGAACTCCCATCTCTCCACACACCTCGAACTCCCGTCTCTCCACACACCTCGAACTCCCGCCTCTCCACACACCTCGAACTCCCGTCTCTCCACACACCTCGAACTCCCACTCTCCACACACCTCGAACTCCCCCTCTCCACACACCTCAAACTCCCGTCTCTCCACACACCTCGAACTCCCGTCTCTCCACACACCTCGAACTCCCGTCTCTCCACACACCTCGAACTCCCGTCTCTCCACACCTCGAACTCCCGTCTCTCCACACCTCGAACTCCCGTCTCTCCACACCTCGAACTCCCGTCTCTCCACACCTCGAACTCCCGTCTCTCCACACACCTCGAACTCCCCCTCTCCACACACCTCGAACTCCCGTCTCTCCACACACCTCGAACTCCCCCTCTCCACACACCTCGAACTCCCGTCTCTCCACACACCTCGAACTCCCGTCTCTCCACACACCTCGAACTCCCGTCTCTCCATACACCTCGAACTCCCGTCTCTCCACACACCTCGAACTCCCGTCTCTCCACACACCTCGAACTCCCCCTCTCCACACACCTCGAATTCCCGCCTCTCCACACACCTCGAACTCCCGTCTCTGCACACACCTCGAACTCCCGTCTCTCCACACACCTCGAACTCCCTTCTCTCCACACACCTCGAACTCCCGTCTCTCCACACACCTCGAACTCCCTTCTCTCCACACACTTCGAACTCCCGTCTCTCCACACACCTCGAACTCCCTTCTCTCCACACACCTCGAACTCACGTCTCTCCACACACCTCGAACTCCCCCTCTCCACACACCTCGAACTCCCCCTCTCCACACACCTCGAACTCCCGTCTCTCCACACACCTCGAACTGACCCTCTTCAAATACCTCGAACTCCCGTCTCTCCACACACCTCGAACTCCAGTCTCTCCACACACCTCGAACTCCCGTCTCTCCACACACCTCGAACTCCCGTCTCTCCACACACCTCGAACTCCCGTCTCTCCACACACCTCGAACTCCCCCTCTCCACATACCTCGAACTCCCGTCTCTCCACACACCTCGAACTCCCCCTGTCCACACACCTCGAACTCCCGTCTCTCCACACACCTCGAACTCCCGTCTCTCCACACACCTCGAACTCCCGTCTCTCCACACACCTCGAACTCCCGTCTCTCCACACACCTCGAACTCCCGTCTCTCCACACACCTCGAACTCCCGCCTCTGCAAACACCTCGAACTCCAGTCTCTCCACACACCTCGAACTCGCGTCTCTCCACACACCTCGAACTCCCGTCTCTCCACACACCTCGAACTCCCCCGTCCACACACCTCGAACTCCCGTCTCTCCACACACCTCGAACTCCCGCCTCTCCACACACCTCGAACTCTCGTCTCTCCACACACCTCGAACTCCCGTCTCTCCACACACCTCGAACTCCCCCTCTCCACACACCTCAAACTCCCGTCTCTCCACACACCTCGAACTCCCGTCTCTCCACACACCTCGAACTCCCGTCTCTCCACACACCTCGAACTCCCCCTCTCCACACCTCGAACTCCCGTCTCTCCACACACCTCGAACTCCCGTCTCTCCACACACCTCGAACTCCCGTCTCTCCACACACCTCGAACTCCCGTCTCTCCACACACCTCGAACTCCCGTCTCTCCACACACCTCGAACTCCCCCTCTCCACACACCTCGAATTCCCGCCTCTCCACACACCTCGAACTCCCGTCTCTCCACACACCTCGAACTCCCGTCTCTCCACACACCTCGAACTCCCTTCTCTCCACACACCTCGAACTCCCGTCTCTCCACACACCTCGAACTCCCTTCTCTCCACACACTTCGAACTCCCGTCTATCCACACACCTCGAACTCCCTTCTCTCCACACACCTCGAACTCACGTCTCTCCACACACCTCGAACTCCCCCTCTCCACACACCTCGAACTCCCCCTCTCCACACACCTCGAACTCCCGTCTCTCCACACACCTCGAACTCACCCTCTTCAAATACCTCGAACTCCCGTCTCTCCACACACCTCGAACTCCCGTCTCTCCACACACCTCGAACTCCAGTCTCTCCACACACCTCGAACTCCCGTCTCTCCACACACCTCGAACTCCCGTCTCTCCACACACCTCGAACTCCCTTCTCTCCACACACCTCGAACTCCCGTCTCTCCACACACCTCGAACTCCCTTCTCTCCACACACTTCGAACTCCCGTCTCTCCACACACCTCGAACTCCCTTCTCTCCACACACCTCGAACTCACGTCTCTCCACACACCTCGAACTCCCCCTCTCCACACACCTCGAACTCCCCCTCTCCACACACCTCGAACTCCCGTCTCTCCACACACCTCGAACTCACCCTCTTCAAATACCTCGAACTCCCGTCTCTCCACACACCTCGAACTCCCGTCTCTCCACACACCTCGAACTCCCGTCTCTCCACACACATCGAACTCCCGTCTCTCCACACACCTCGAACTCCCGTCTCTCCACACACCTCGAACTCCCCCTCTCCACATACCTCGAACTCCCGTCTCACCACACACCTCGAACTCCCGTCTCTCCACACACCTCGAACTCCCCCTGTCCACACACCTCGAACTCCCGTCTCTCCACACACCTCGAACTCCCGTCTCTCCACACACCTCGAACTCCCGTCTCTCCACACACCTCGAACTCCCGTCTCTCCACACACCTCGAACTCCCGTCTCTCCACACACCTCGAACTCCCGTCTCTCCACACACCTCGAACTCTCCTGTCTCCACACACCTCGAACTCCCCCGTCCACACACCTCGAACTCCCGTCTCTCCACACACCTCGAACTCCCGTCTCTCCACGCACCTCGAACTCCCGTCTCTCCACACACCTCGAACTCCTGTCTCTCTACACACCTCGAACTTCCGTCTCTGCACACTCCTCGAACTTCCGTCTCTGCACACTCCTCGAACTTCCGTCTCTGCACACACCTCGAACTCCCCCTGTCCACACACCTCGAACTCCCGTCTCTCCACACACCTCGAACTCCCGTCTCTCCACACACCTCGAACACCCGTCTCTCCACACACCTCGAACTCCTGTCTCTCTACACACCTCGAACCTCCGTCTCTGCACACTCCTCGAACTTCCGTCTCTGTACACACCTCGAACTCCCCCTGTCCACACACCTCGAACTCCCGTCTCTCCACACACCTCGAACTCCCGTCTCTCCACACACCTCGAACTCCCGTCTCTCCACACACCTCGAAATCCCGTCTCTCCACACACCTCGAACTCCCGTCTCTCCACACACCTCGAACTGCCGCCTCTCCACACAACTCCAACTCCCGTCTCTCCACACACCTCGAACTCCCCCTCTCCACACAACTCGAACTCCCGCCTCTCCACACACCTCGAACTCCTGTCTCTCCACACGCCTCGAACTCCCCCTCTCCACGCACCTCGAACTCCAGTCTCTCCACACAACTCGAACTCCCGCCTCTCCACACACCTCGAACTCCTGTCTCTCCACACAACTCGAACTCCCGCCTCTCCACACAACTCGAACTCCCGCCTCTCCACACACCTCGAACTCCCGTCTCTCCACACACCTCGAACTCCCCCTCTCCACGCACCTCGAACTCCAGTCTCTCCACACACCTCGAACTCCCGTCTCTCCACACACCTCGAACTCCCGTCTCTCCACACACCTCGAACTCCCCCCTCTCCACACACCTCGAACTCCCGTCTCTCCACACACCTCGAACTCTCCTGTCTCCACACACCTCGAACTCCCCCGTCCACACACCTCGAACTCCCGTCTCTCCACACACCTCGAACTTCCGTCTCTCCACACACCTCGAACTCCCTCTCTCCACACACCTCGAACTCCCGTCTCTCCACACACCTCGAACTCCCGTCTCTCCACACACCTCGAACTCCCGTCTCTCCACACACCTCGAACTCCCGTCTCTCCACACACCTCGAACTCCCCCTGTCCACACACATCGAACTCCCGTCTCTCCACACACCTCGAACTCCAGTCTCTCCACACACCTCGAACTCCCGTCTCTCCACACACCTCGAACTCCCGTCTCTCCACACATCTCGAACTCCCGTCTCTCCACACACCTCGAACTCCCGTCTCTCCACACACCTCGAACTCCCGTCTCTCCACACATCTCGAACTCCCGTCTCTCCACACACCTCGAACTCCCGTCTCTCCACACACCTCGAACTCCCGTCTCTCCACACACCTCGAACTCCCCCGTCCACACACCTCGAACTCCCGTCTCTCCACACACCTCGAACTCCCGTCTCTCCACACACCTCGAACTCCCGTCTCTCCACACACCTCGAACTCCCGTCTCTCCACACACCACGAACTCCCGTCTCTCCACACACCTCGAACTGCGCCTCTCCACACAACTCGAACTCCCGTCTCTCCACACACCTCGAACTCCGTCTCTCCACACACCTCGAACTCCTGTCTCTCCACACACCTCGAACTCCCGTCTCTCCACACACCTCGAACTCCCCCTCTCCACGCACCTCGAACTCCAGTCTCTCCACGCACCTCGAACTCCCATCTCCCCACACACCTCGATCTCCCATCTCTCCACACACCTCGAACTCCCGTCTCTCCACACACCTCGAACTCCCGCCTCTCCACACAACTCGAACTCCCGCCTCTCCACACACCTCGAACTCCCGTCTCTCCACATACCTCGAACTCCCGTCTCTCCACACACCTCGAACTCCCGTCTCTCCACACACCTCGAACTCCCGTCTCTCCACACACCTCGAACTCCCACCTCTGCACACATCTCGAACTCCCGTCTCTCCACACACCTCGAACTCCAGTCTCTCCACACACCTCGAACTCCCGTCTCTCCACACACCTCGAACTCCCGTCTCTCCACACACCTCGAACTCCCGTCTCTCCACACACCTCGAACTCCCGTCTCTCCACACACCTCGAACTCCCGTCTCCCCACACACCTCGAACTCCCGTCTCCCCACACACCTCGAACTCCCGTCTCTCCACACACCTTGAACTTCCGTCTCTGCACACACCTCGAGCTTCCGTCTCTGCACACACCTCGAACTCCCCCTGTCCACACACCTCGAACTCCCGTCTCTCCACACACCTCGAACTCCCGTCTCTCCACACACCTCGAACTCCCGTCTCTCCACACACCTCGAACTCCCGTCTCTCCACACACCTCGAACTCCCGCCTCTGCAAACACCTCTAACTCCAGTCTCTCCACACACCTCGAACTCGCGTCTCTCCACACACCTCGAACTCCCGTCTCTCCACACACCTCGAACTCCCACGTCCACACACCTCGAACTCCCGTCTCTCCACACACCTCGAACTCCCGCCTCTCCACACACCTCGAACTCCCGTCTCTCCACACACCTCGAACTCCCACTCTCCACACACCTCGAACTCCCCCTCTCCACACACCTCAAACTCCCGTCTCTCCACACACCTCGAACTCCCGTCTCTCCACACACCTCGAACTCCCGTCTCTCCACACACCTCGAACTCCCGTCTCTCCACACCTCGAACTCCCGTCTCTCCACACCTCGAACTCCCGTCTCTCCACACCTCGAACTCCCGTCTCTCCACACACCTCGAACTCCCCCTCTCCACACACCTCGAACTCCCGTCTCTCCACACACCTCGAACTCCCCCTCTCCACACACCTCGAACTCCCGTCTCTCCACACACCTCGAACTCCCGTCTCTCCACACACCTCGAACTCCCGTCTCTCCACACACCTCGAACTCCCGTCTCTCCACACACCTCGAACTCCCGTCTCTCCACACACCTCGAACTCCCCCTCTCCACACACCTCGAATTCCCGCCTCTCCACACACCTCGAACTCCCGTCTCTGCACACACCTCGAACTCCCGTCTCTCCACACACCTCGAACTCCCTTCTCTCCACACACCTCGAACTCCCGTCTCTCCACACACCTCGAACTCCCTTCTCTCCACACACTTCGAACTCCCGTCTCTCCACACACCTCGAACTCCCTTCTCTCCACACACCTCGAACTCATGTCTCTCCACACACCTCGAACTCCCCCTCTCCACACACCTCGAACTCCCCCTCTCCACACACCTCGAACTCCCGTCTCTCCACACACCTCGAACTCACCCTCTTCAAATACCTCGAACTCCCGTCTCTCCACACACCTCGAACTCCCGTCTCTCCACACACCTCGAACTCCAGTCTCTCCACACACATCGAACTCCCGTCTCTCCACACACCTCGAACTCCCGTCTCTCCACACACCTCGAACTCCCCCTCTCCACATACCTCGAACTCCCGTCTCTCCACACACCTCGAACTCCCGTCTCTCCACACACCTCGAACTCCCCCTGTCCACACACCTCGAACTCCCCCTGTCCACACACCTCGAACTCCCGTCTCTCCACACACCTCGAACTCCCGTCTCTCCACACACCTCGAACTCCCGTCTCTCCACACACCTCGAACTCCCGTCTTTCCACACACCTCGAACTCCCGTCTCTCCACACACCTCGAACTCCCGTCTCTCCACACACCTCGAACTCCCGTCTCTCCACACACCTCGAACTCCCGTCTCTCCATACACCTCGAACTCCCGTCTCTCCACACACCTCGAACTCCCGTCTCTCCACACACCTCGAACTCCCGTCTCTCCACACACCTCGAACTCCCGTCTCTCCACACACCTCGAACTCCCGTCTCTCCACACACCTCGAACTCCTGTCTCTCTACACACCTCGAACTTCCGTCTCTGCACACTCCTCGAACTTCCGTCTCTGCACACACCTCGAACTCCCCCTGTCCACACACCTCGAACTCCCGTCTCTCCACACACCTCGAACTCCCGTCTCTCCACACACCTCGAACTCCCCCTCTCTCCACACACCTCGAACTCCCGTCTCTCCACACACCTCGAACTCCCGTCTCTCCACACACCTCGAACTCCCCCTCTCCACACACCTCGAACTTCCGTCTCTCTACACACCTCGAACTTCCGTCTCTGCACACTCCTCGAACTTCCGTCTCTGCACACACCTCGAACTCCCCCTGTCCACACACCTCGAACTCCCGTCTCTCCACACACCTCGAACTCCCGTCTCTCCACACACCTCGAACACCCGTCTCTCCACACACCTCGATCTCCTGTCTCTCCACACACCTCGAACTCCCGTCTCCCCACACACCTCGAACTCCCGTCTCTCCACACACCTCGAAATCCCGTCTCTCCACACACCTCAAACTCCCGTCTCTCCACACACCTCGAACTGCCGCCTCTCCACACAACTCCAACTCCCGTCTCTCCACACACCTCGAACTCCCCCTCTCCACACAACTCGAACTCCCGCCTCTCCACACACCTCGAACTCCCGTCTCTCCACACACCTCGAACTCCCCCTCTCCACGCACCTCGAACTCCAGTCTCTCCACACACCTCGAACTCCCGTCTCTCCACACACCTCGAACTCCCGTCTCTCCACACACCTCGAACTCCCCCCTCTCCACACACCTCGAACTCCCGTCTCCCCACACACCTCGAACTCCCGTCTCTCCACACACCTCGAAATCCCGTCTCTCCACACACCTCAAACTCCCGTCTCTCCACACACCTCGAACTGCCGCCTCTCCACACAACTCCAACTCCCGTCTCTCCACACACCTCGAACTCCCCCTCTCCACACAACTCGAACTCCCGCCTCTCCACACACCTCGAACTCCCGTCTCTCCACACACCTCGAACTCCCCCTCTCCACGCACCTCGAACTCCAGTCTCTCCACACACCTCGAACTCCCGTCTCTCCACACACCTCGATCTCCCGTCTCTCCACACACCTCGAACTCCCGCCTCTCCACACAACTCGAACTCCCGCCTCTCCACACACCTCGAACTCCCGTCTCTCCACACACCTCGAACTCCCGTCTCTCCACATACCTCGAACTCCCGTCTCTCCACACACCTCGAACTCCCGTCTCTCCACACACCTCGAACTCCCGTCTCTCCACACACCTCGAACTCCCACCTCTGCACACATCTCGAACTCCCGTCTCTCCACACACCTCGAACTCCAGTCTCTCCACACACCTCGAACTCCTGTCTCTCCACACACCTCGAACTCCCCATCTCCACATACCTCGAACTCCCGTCTCTCCACACACCTCGAACTCCCGTCTCTCCACACACCTCGAACTCCCGTCTCTCCACACACCTCGAACTCCCGTCTCTCCACACACCTCGAACTCCCGTCTCCCCACACACCTCGAATTCCCGTCTCCCCACACACCTCGAACTCCCGTCTCTCCACACACCTCGAACTTCCGTCTCTGCACACACCTCGAGCTTCCGTCTCTGCACACACCTCGAACTCCCCCTGTCCACACACCTCGAACTCCCGTTTCTCCACACACCTCGAACTCCCGTCTCTCCACACACAATAACTCCCGTCTCTCCACACACCTCGAACTCCCGTCTCTCCACACACCTCGAACTCCCGTCTCTCCACACACCTCGAACTCCCGTCACTCCACACACCTCGAACTCCCGTCTCTCCACAACCCTCGAACTCCCCCTCTCCACACAACTCGAACTCCCGTCTCTCCACACACCTCGAACTCCGGTCTCTCCACACACCTCGAACTCCCGTCTCTCCACACACCTCGAACTCCCGCCTCTCCACACAACTCGAACTCCCGCCTCTCCACATACCTCGAACTCCCGTCTCTCCACACACCTCGAACTCCCGTCTCTCCACACACCTCGAACTCCCGTCTCTCCACACACCTCGAACTCCCGTCTCTCCACACACCTCGAACTCCCGTCTCTCCACACACCTCGAACTCCCGTCTCTCCACACACCTCGAACTCCTGTCTCTCCACACACCTCGAACTCCTGTCTCTCCACACACCTCGAACTGCCGCCTCTCCACAAAACTCGAACTCCCGTCTCTCCACGCACCTCGAACTCCCCCTCTCCACACAACTCGAACTCCCGCCTCTCCACACACCTCGAACTCCCGTCTCTCCACACACCTCGAACTCCCCCTCTCCACACAACTCGAACTCCCGCCTCTCCACACACCTCGAACTCCCGTCTCTCCACACACCTCGAACTCCCCCTCTCCACGCACCTCGAACTCCAGTCTCTCCACACACCTCGAACTCCCGTCTCTCCACACACCTCGAACTCCCGTCTCTCCACACACCTCGAACTCCCCCCTCTCCACACACCTCGAACTCCCGTCTCTCCACACACCTCGAACTCTCCTGTCTCCACACACCTCGAACTCCCCCGTCCACACACCTCGAACTCCCGTCTCTCCACACACCTCGAACTCCCGTCTCTCCACACACCTCGAACTCCCTCTCTCCACACACCTCGATCTCCCGTCTCTCCACACACCTCGAACTCCCGTCTCTCCACACACCTCGAACTCCCGCCTCTCCACACAACTCGAACTCCCGCCTCTCCACACACCTCGAACTCCCGTCTCTCCACATACCTCGAACTCCCGTCTCTCCACACACCTCGAACTCCCGTCTCTCCACACACCTCGAACTCCCGTCTCTCCACACACCTCGAACTCCCACCTCTGCACACATCTCGAACTCCCGTCTCTCCACACACCTCGAACTCCAGTCTCTCCACACACCTCGAACTCCTGTCTCTCCACACACCTCGAACTCCCCATCTCCACATACCTCGAACTCCCGTCTCTCCACACACCTCGAACTCCCGTCTCTCCACATACCTCGAACTCCCGTCTCTCCACACACCTCGAACTCCCGTCTCTCCACACACCTCGAACTCCCGTCTCCCCACACACCTCGAACTCCCGTCTCCCCACACACCTCGAACTCCCGTCTCTCCACACACCTTGAACTTCCGTCTCTGCACACACCTCGAGCTTCCGTCTCTGCACACACCTCGAACTCCCCCTGTCCACACACCTCGAACTCCCGTTTCTCCACACACCTCGAACTCCCGTCTCTCCACACACAATAACTCCCGTCTCTCCACACACCTCGAACTCCCGTCTCTCCACACACCTCGAACTCCCGTCTCTCCACACACCTCGAACTCCCGTCACTCCACACACCTCGAACTCCCGTCTCTCCACACACCTCGAACTCCCGTCTCTCCACAACCCTCGAACTCCCCCTCTCCACACAACTCGAACTCCCGTCTCTCCACACACCTCGAACTCCGGTCTCTCCACACACCTCGAACTCCCGTCTCTCCACACACCTCGAACTCCCGCCTCTCCACACAACTCGAACTCCCGCCTCTCCACATACCTCGAACTCCCGTCTCTCCACACACCTCGAACTCCCGTCTCTCCACACACCTCGAACTCCCGTCTCTCCACACACCTCGAACTCCCGTCTCTCCACACACCTCGAACTCCCGTCTCTCCACACACCTCGAACTCCCGTCTCTCCACACACCTCGAACTCCTGTCTCTCCACACACCTCGAACTCCTGTCTCTCCACACACCTCGAACTGCCGCCTCTCCACAAAACTCGAACTCCCGTCTCTCCACACACCTCGAACTCCCCCTCTCCACACAACTCGAACTCCCGCCTCTCCACACACCTCGAACTCCCGTCTCTCCACACACCTCGAACTCCCCATGTCCACACACCTCGAACTCCCGTCTCTCCACGCACCTCGAACTCCCGTCTCCACACACCTCGAACTCCCGTCTCTCCACGCACCTCGAACTCCCCATGTCCACACACCTCGAACTGACGTCTCTCCACACACCTCGAACTGACGTCTCTCCACACACCTCGAACTCCCGTCTCTCCACACACCTCGAACTCCCGTCTCTCCGCACACCTCGAACTCCCCATGTCCACACACCTCGAAATCCCGTGTCTCCACGCACCTCGAACTCCCCATGTCCACACACCTCGAACTCCCGTCTCTCCACACACCTCGAACTCCCGTCTCTCCACGCACCTCTACTCCCGCCTCCACACACCTCGAACTCCCCATGTCCACACACCTCGAACTCCCGTCTCTCCACGCACCTCAACTCCCGCCTCCACACACCTCGAACTCATGTCTCTCCACACACCTCGAACTGACGTCTCTCCACACACATCGAACTCCGGTCTCTCCACACACCTCGAACTCCCCCTCTTCACACACCTCGAATTCCCGCCTCTCCACGCACCTCGAACTCCCGTCTCTCCACACACCTCGAACTCCCGCCTCTCCACACACCTCGAACTCCCGCCTCTCCACACACCTCGAACTCCCGCCTCTCCACACACCTCGAACTCCCGTCTCTCCTCACACATCTCGAACTCCCGTCTCTCCACACACCTCAAACTTCCGTCTCTCCACACACCTCGAACTCCCGTCTCTCCACACACCTCGAACTCCCGTCTCTCCACACACCTCGAACTCCCGTCTCTCCACACACCTCGAACTCCCGTCTCCCCACACACCTCGAACTCCCGTCTCTCCACACACCTCGAACTCCCGTCTCTCCACACACCTCGAACTCCCGTCTCTCCACACACCTCGAACTCCCCCGTCCACACACCTCGAACTCCCGTCTCTCCACACACCTCGAACTCCCGTCTCTCCACACACCTCGAACTCCCGTCTCTCCACACACCTCGAACTCCCGTCTCTCCACACACCTCGAACTCCCCCTCTCCACACACCTCGAACTTCCGTCTCTCTACACACCTCGAACTTCCATCTCTGCACACTCCTCGAACTTCCGTCTCTGCACACACCTCGAACTCCCCCTGTCCACACACCTCGAACTGCCGTCTCTCCACACACCTCGAACTCCCGTCTCTCCACACACCTCGAACTCCCGTCTCTCCACACACCTCGAACTCCCATCTCTCCACACACCTCGAACTCCCGTCTCTCCACACACCTCGAACTCCCGTCTCTCCACACACCTCGAACTCCCGTCTCTCCACACACCTCGAACTCCCGTCTCTCCACACACCTCGAACTCCCGTCTCTCCACACACCTCGAACTCCCGTCTCTCCACACACCTCGAACTCCCGTCTCTCCACACACCTCGAACTCCCGTCTCTCCACACACCTCGAACTCCCACCTCTGCACACATCTCGAACTCCCGTCTCTCCACACACCTCGAACTCCAGTCTCTCCACACACCTCGAACTCCTGTCTCTCCACACACCTCGAACTCCCCATCTCCACATACCTCGAACTCCCGTCTCTCCACACACCTCGAACTCCCGTCTCTCCACATACCTCGAACTCCCGTCTCTCCACACACCTCGAACTCCCGTCTCTCCACACACCTCGAACTCCCGTCTCCCCACACACCTCGAACTCCCGTCTCCCCACACACCTCGAACTCCCGTCTCTCCACACACCTTGAACTTCCGTCTCTGCACACACCTCGAGCTTCCGTCTCTGCACACACCTCGAACTCCCCCTGTCCACACACCTCGAACTCCCGTTTCTCCACACACCTCGAACTCCCGTCTCTCCACACACAATAACTCCCGTCTCTCCACACACCTCGAACTCCCGTCTCTCCACACACCTCGAACTCCCGTCTCTCCACACACCTCGAACTCCCGTCACTCCACACACCTCGAACTCCCGTCTCTCCACACACCTCGAACTCCCGTCTCTCCACAACCCTCGAACTCCCCCTCTCCACACAACTCGAACTCCCGTCTCTCCACACACCTCGAACTCCGGTCTCTCCACACACCTCGAACTCCCGTCTCTCCACACACCTCGAACTCCCGCCTCTCCACACAACTCGAACTCCCGCCTCTCCACATACCTCGAACTCCCGTCTCTCCACACACCTCGAACTCCCGTCTCTCCACACACCTCGAACTCCCGTCTCTCCACACACCTCGAACTCCCGTCTCTCCACACACCTCGAACTCCCGTCTCTCCACACACCTCGAACTCCCGTCTCTCCACACACCTCGAACTCCTGTCTCTCCACACACCTCGAACTCCTGTCTCTCCACACACCTCGAACTGCCGCCTCTCCACAAAACTCGAACTCCCGTCTCTCCACACACCTCGAACTCCCCCTCTCCACACAACTCGAACTCCCGCCTCTCCACACACCTCGAACTCCCGTCTCTCCACACACCTCGAACTCCCCATGTCCACACACCTCGAACTCCCGTCTCTCCACGCACCTCGAACTCCCGTCTCCACACACCTCGAACTCCCGTCTCTCCACGCACCTCGAACTCCCCATGTCCACACACCTCGAACTGACGTCTCTCCACACACCTCGAACTGACGTCTCTCCACACACCTCGAACTCCCGTCTCTCCACACACCTCGAACTCCCGTCTCTCCGCACACCTCGAACTCCCCATGTCCACACACCTCGAAATCCCGTGTCTCCACGCACCTCGAACTCCCCATGTCCACACACCTCGAACTCCCGTCTCTCCACACACCTCGAACTCCCGTCTCTCCACGCACCTCTACTCCCGCCTCCACACACCTCGAACTCCCCATGTCCACACACCTCGAACTCCCGTCTCTCCACGCACCTCAACTCCCGCCTCCACACACCTCGAACTCATGTCTCTCCACACACCTCGAACTGACGTCTCTCCACACACATCGAACTCCGGTCTCTCCACACACCTCGAACTCCCCCTCTTCACACACCTCGAATTCCCGCCTCTCCACGCACCTCGAACTCCCGTCTCTCCACACACCTCGAACTCCCGCCTCTCCACACACCTCGAACTCCCGCCTCTCCACACACCTCGAACTCCCGCCTCTCCACACACCTCGAACTCCCGTCTCTCCTCACACATCTCGAACTCCCGTCTCTCCACACACCTCAAACTTCCGTCTCTCCACACACCTCGAACTCCCGTCTCTCCACACACCTCGAACTCCCGTCTCTCCACACACCTCGAACTCCCGTCTCTCCACACACCTCGAACTCCCGTCTCCCCACACACCTCGAACTCCCGTCTCTCCACACACCTCGAACTCCCGTCTCTCCACACACCTCGAACTCCCGTCTCTCCACACACCTCGAACTCCCCCGTCCACACACCTCGAACTCCCGTCTCTCCACACACCTCGAACTCCCGTCTCTCCACACACCTCGAACTCCCGTCTCTCCACACACCTCGAACTCCCGTCTCTCCACACACCTCGAACTCCCCCTCTCCACACACCTCGAACTTCCGTCTCTCTACACACCTCGAACTTCCATCTCTGCACACTCCTCGAACTTCCGTCTCTGCACACACCTCGAACTCCCCCTGTCCACACACCTCGAACTGCCGTCTCTCCACACACCTCGAACTCCCGTCTCTCCACACACCTCGAACTCCCGTCTCTCCACACACCTCGAACTCCCATCTCTCCACACACCTCGAACTCCCGTCTCTCCACACACCTCGAACTCCCGTCTCTCCACACACCTCGAACTCCCGTCTCTCCACACACCTCGAACTCCCGTCTCTCCACACACCTCGAACTCCCGTCTCTCCACACACCTCGAACTCCCGTCTCTCCACACACCTCGAACTCCTGTCTCTCTACACACCTCGAACTTCCGTCTCTGCACACTCCTCGAACTTCCGTCTCTGCACACACCTCGAACTCCCCCTGTCCACACACCTCGAACTCCCCCTCTCCACACACCTCGAACTCCCGTCTCTCCACACACCTCGAACTCCCGTCTCTCCACACACTTTGAACTCCCCCTCTCCACACACCTCGAACTCCCGCCTCTGCAAACACCTCTAACTCCAGTCTCTCCACACACCTCGAACTCGCGTCTCTCCACACACCTCGAACTCCCGTCTCTCCACACACCTCGAACTCCCGTCTCTCCACACACCTCGAACTCCCGTCTCTCCACACACCTCGAACTCCCGCCTCTCCACACACCTCGAACTCCCGTCTCTCCACACACCTCGAACTCCCACTCTCCACACACCTCGAACTCCCCCTCTCCACACACCTCAAACTCCCGTCTCTCCACACACCTCGAACTCCCGTCTCTCCACACACCTCGAACTCCCGTCTCTCCACACCTCGAACTCCCGTCTCTCCACACCTCGAACTCCCGTCTCTCCACACCTCGAACTCCCGTCTCTCCACACCTCGAACTCCCGTCTCTCCACACACCTCGAACTCCCGTCTCTCCACACACCTCGAACTCCCCCTCTCCACACACCTCGAACTCCCGTCTCTCCACACACCTCGAACTCCCCCTCTCCACACACCTCGAACTCCCGTCTCTCCACACACCTCGAACTCCCGTCTCTCCACACACCTCGAACTCCCGTCTCTCCATACACCTCGAACTCCCGTCTCTCCACACACCTCGAACTCCCGTCTCTCCACACACCTCGAACTCCCCCTCTCCACACACCTCGAATTCCCGCCTCTCCACACACCTCGAACTCCCGTCTCTGCACACACCTCGAACTCCCGTCTCTCCACACACCTCGAACTCCCTTCTCTCCACACACCTCGAACTCACGTCTCTCCACACACCTCGAACTCCCCCTCTCCACACACCTCGAACTCCCCCTCTCCACACACCTCGAACTCCCGTCTCTCCACACACCTCGAACTGACCCTCTTCAAATACCTCGAACTCCCGTCTCTCCACACACCTCGAACTCCAGTCTCTCCACACACCTCGAACTCCCGTCTCTCCACACACCTCGAACTCCCGTCTCTCCACACACCTCGAACTCCCCCTCTCCACACACCTCGAACTCCCGTCTCTCCACACACCTCGAACTCCCCCTGTCCACACACCTCGAACTCCCGTCTCTCCACACACCTCGAACTCCCGTCTCTCCACACACCTCGAACTCCCGTCTCTCCACACACCTCGAACTCCCGTCTCTCCACACACCTCGAACTCCCGTCTCTCCACACACCTCGAACTCCCGTCTCTCCACACACCTCGAACTCCCGTCTCTCCACGCACCTCGAACTCCCGTCTCTCCACACACCTCGAACTCACCCTCTTCAAATACCTCGAACTCCCGTCTCTCCACACACCTCGAACTCCCGTCTCTCCACACACCTCGAACTCCAGTCTCTCCACACACATCGAACTCCCGTCTCTCCACACACCTCGAACTCCCGTCTCTCCACACACCTCGAACTCCCCCTCTCCACATACCTCGAACTCCCGTCTCTCCACACACCTCGAACTCCCGTCTCTCCACACACCTCGAACTCCCCCTGTCCACACACCTCGAACTCCCGTCTCTCCACACACCTCGAACTCCCGTCTCTCCACACACCTCGAACTCCCGTCTCTCCACACACCTCGAACTCCCGTCTCTCCACACACCTCGAACTCCCGTCTCTCCACACACCTCGAACTCCCGTCTCTCCACACACCTCGAACTCCCGTCTCTCCACACACCTCGAACTCCCGTCTCTCCACACACCTCGAACTCCCGTCTCTCCACGCACCTCGAACTCCCGTCTCTCCACACACCTCGAACTCCTGTCTCTCTACACACCTCGAACTTCCGTCTCTGCACACTCCTCGAACTTCCGTCTCTGCACACACCTCGAACTCCCCCAGTCCACACACCTCGAACTCCCGTCTCTCCACACACCTCGAACTCCCGTCTCTCCACACACCTCGAACTCCCCCTCTCTCCACACCTTGAACTCCCGTCTCTCCACACACCTCGAACTCCCGTCTCTCCACACACCTCGAACTCCCCCTCTCCACACACCTCGAACTTCCGTCTCTCTACACACCTCGAACTTCCGTCTCTGCACACTCCTCGAACTTCCGTCTCTGCACACACCTCGAACTCCCCCTGTCCACACACCTCGAACTCCCGTCTCTCCACACACCTCGAACTCCCGTCTCTCCACACACCTCGAACACCCGTCTCTCCACACACCTCGATCTCCTGTCTCTCTACACACCTCGAACTTCCGTCTCTGCACACTCCTCCAACTTCCGTCTCTGTACACACCTCGAACTCCCCCTGTCCACACACCTCGAACTCCCGTCTCTCCACACACCTCGAACTCCCGTCTCCCCACACACGTCGAACTCCCGTCTCTCCACACACCTCGAAATCCCGTCTCTCCACACACCTCAAACTCCCGTCTCTCCACACACCTCGAACTGCCGCCTCTCCACACAACTCCAACTCCCGTCTCTCCACACACCTCGAACTCCCCCTCTCCACGCACCTCGAACTCCAGTCTCTCCACACACCTCGAACTCCCGTCTCTCCACACACCTCGAACTCCCGTCTCTCCACACACCTCGAACTCCCCCCTCTCCACACACCTCGAACTCCCGTCTCTCCACACACCTCGAACTCTCCTGTCTCCACACACCTCGAACTCCCCCGTCCACACACCTCGAACTCCCGTCTCTCCACACACCTCGAACTCCCGTCTCTCCACACACCTCGAACTCCCTCTCTCCACACACCTCGATCTCCCGTCTCTCCACACACCTCGAACTCCCGTCTCTCCACACACCTCGAACTCCCGCCTCTCCACACAACTCGAACTCCCGCCTCTCCACACACCTCGAACTCCCGTCTCTCCACATACCTCGAACTCCCGTCTCTCCACACACCTCGAACTCCCGTCTCTCCACACACCTCGAACTCCCGTCTCTCCACACACCTCGAACTCCCACCTCTGCACACATCTCGAACTCCCGTCTCTCCACACACCTCGAACTCCAGTCTCTCCACACACCTCGAACTCCTGTCTCTCCACACACCTCGAACTCCCCATCTCCACATACCTCGAACTCCCGTCTCTCCACACACCTCGAACTCCCGTCTCTCCACACACCTCGAACTCCCGTCTCTCCACACACCTCGAACTCCCGTCTCTCCACACACCTCGAACTCCCACCTCTGCACACATCTCGAACTCCCGTCTCTCCACACACCTCGAACTCCAGTCTCTCCACACACCTCGAACTCCTGTCTCTCCACACACCTCGAACTCCCCATCTCCACATACCTCGAACTCCCGTCTCTCCACACACCTCGAACTCCCGTCTCTCCACACACCTCGAACTCCCGTCTCTCCACACACCTCGAACTCCCGTCTCTCCACACACCTCGAACTCCCGTCTCCCCACACACCTCGAACTCCCGTCTCCCCACACACCTCGAACTCCCGTCTCTCCACACACCTTGAACTTCCGTCTCTGCACACACCTCGAGCTTCCGTCTCTGCACACACCTCGAACTCCCCCTGTCCACACACCTCGAACTCCCGTTTCTCCACACACCTCGAACTCCCGTCTCTCCACACACAATAACTCCCGTCTCTCCACACACCTCGAACTCCCGTCTCTCCACACACCTCGAACTCCCGTCTCTCCACACACCTCGAACTCCCGTCACTCCACACACCTCGAACTCCCGTCTCTCCACACACCTCGAACTCCCGTCTCTCCACAACCCTCGAACTCCCCCTCTCCACACAACTCGAACTCCCGTCTCTCCACACACCTCGAACTCCGGTCTCTCCACACACCTCGAACTCCCGTCTCTCCACACACCTCGAACTCCCGCCTCTCCACACAACTCGAACTCCCGCCTCTCCACATACCTCGAACTCCCGTCTCTCCACACACCTCGAACTCCCGTCTCTCCACACACCTCGAACTCCCGTCTCTCCACACACCTCGAACTCCCGTCTCTCCACACACCTCGAACTCCCGTCTCTCCACACACCTCGAACTCCCGTCTCTCCACACACCTCGAACTCCCGTCTCTCCACACACCTCGAACTCCTGTCTCTCCACACACCTCGAACTCCTGTCTCTCCACACACCTCGAACTGCCGCCTCTCCACAAAACTCGAACTCCCGTCTCTCCACACACCTCGAACTCCCCCTCTCCACACAACTCGAACTCCCGCCTCTCCACACACCTCGAACTCCCGTCTCTCCACACACCTCGAACTCCCCATGTCCACACACCTCGAACTCCCGTCTCTCCACGCACCTCGAACTCCCGTCTCCACACACCTCGAACTCCCGTCTCTCCACGCACCTCGAACTCCCCATGTCCACACACCTCGAACTGACGTCTCTCCACACACCTCGAACTGACGTCTCTCCACACACCTCGAACTCCCGTCTCTCCACACACCTCGAACTCCCGTCTCTCCGCACACCTCGAACTCCCCATGTCCACACACCTCGAACTCCCGTCTCTCCACGCACCTCGAACTCCCCATGTCCACACACCTCGAACTCCCGTCTCTCCACGCACCTCGAACTCCCCATGTCCACACACCTCGAACTCCCGTCTCTCCACACACCTCGAACTCCCGTCTCTCCACACACCTCGAACTCCCGTCTCTCCACACACCTCGAACTCCCGTCTCTCCACACACCTCGAACTCCCGTCTCTCCACACACCTCGAACTCCCGTCTCTCCACACACCTCGAACTCCCGTCTCTCCACACACCTCGAACTCCTGTCTCTCTACACACCTCGAACTTCCGTCTCTGCACACTCCTCGAACTTCCGTCTCTGCACACACCTCGAACTCCCCCTGTCCACACACCTCGAACTCCCCCTCTCCACACACCTCGAACTCCCGCCTCTGCAAACACCTCTAACTCCAGTCTCTCCACACACCTCGAACTCGCGTCTCTCCACACACCTCGAACTCCCGTCTCTCCACACACCTCGAACTCCCGTCTCTCCACACACCTCGAACTCCCGTCTCTCCACACACCTCGAACTCCCGCCTCTCCACACACCTCGAACTCCCGTCTCTCCACACACCTCGAACTCCCACTCTCCACACACCTCGAACTCCCCCTCTCCACACACCTCAAACTCCCGTCTCTCCACACACCTCGAACTCCCGTCTCTCCACACACCTCGAACTCCCGTCTCTCCACACCTCGAACTCCCGTCTCTCCACACCTCGAACTCCCGTCTCTCCACACCTCGAACTCCCGTCTCTCCACACCTCGAACTCCCGTCTCTCCACACCTCGAACTCCCGTCTCTCCACACACCTCGAACTCCCCCTCTCCACACACCTCGAACTCCCGTCTCTCCACACACCTCGAACTCCCCCTCTCCACACACCTCGAACTCCCGTCTCTCCACACACCTCGAACTCCCGTCTCTCCACACACCTCGAACTCCCGTCTCTCCATACACCTCGAACTCCCGTCTCTCCACACACCTCGAACTCCCGTCTCTCCACACACCTCGAACTCCCCCTCTCCACACACCTCGAATCCCGCCTCTCCACACACCTCGAACTCCCGTCTCTGCACACACCTCGAACTCCCGTCTCTCCACACACCTCGAACTCCCTTCTCTCCACACACCTCGAACTCCCGTCTCTCCACACACCTCGAACTCCCTTCTCTCCACACACTTCGAACTCCCGTCTCTCCACACACCTCGAACTCCCTTCTCTCCACACACCTCGAACTCACGTCTCTCCACACACCTCGAACTCCCCCTCTCCACACACCTCGAACTCCCCCTCTCCACACACCTCGAACTCCCGTCTCTCCACACACCTCGAACTGACTCTCTTCAAATACCTCGAACTCCCGTCTCTCCACACACCTCGAACTCCAGTCTCTCCACACACCTCGAACTCCCGTCTCTCCACACACCTCGAACTCCCGTCTCTCCACACACCTCGAACTCCCCCTCTCCACATACCTCGAACTCCCGTCTCTCCACACACCTCGAACTCCCCCTGTCCACACACCTCGAACTCCCGTCTCTCCACACACCTCGAACTCCCGTCTCTCCACACACCTCGAACTCCCGTCTCTCCACACACCTCGAACTCCCGTCTCTCCACACACCTCGAACTCCCGTCTCTCCACACACCTCGAACTCCCGTCTCTCCACACACCTCGAACTCCCGTCTCTCCACGCACCTCGAACTCCCGTCTCTCCACACACCTCGAACTCACCCTCTTCAAATACCTCGAACTCCCGTCTCTCCACACACCTCGAACTCCCGTCTCTCCACACACCTCGAACTCCAGTCTCTCCACACACATCGAACTCCCGTCTCTCCACACACCTCGAACTCCCGTCTCTCCACACACCTCGAACTCCTGTCTCTCCACACACCTCGAACTCCCGTCTCTCCACACACCTCGAACTCCTGTCTCTCCACACACCTCGAACTCCCGTCTCTCCACACACCTCGAACTCCCGTCTCTCCACACACCTCGAACTCCTGTCTCTCCACACACCTCGAACTGCCGCCTCTCCACAAAACTCGAACTCCCGTCTCTCCACACACCTCGAACTCCCCCTCTCCACACAACTCGAACTCCCGCCTCTCCACACACCTCGAACTCCCGTCTCTCCACACACCTCGAACTCCCCATGTCCACACACCTCGAACTCCCGTCTCTCCACGCACCTCGAACTCCCGTCTCCACACACCTCGAACTCCCGTCTCTCCACGCACCTCGAACTCCCCATGTCCACACACCTCGAACTGACGTCTCTCCACACACCTCGAACTGACGTCTCTCCACACACCTCGAACTCCCGTCTCTCCACACACCTCGAACTCCCGTCTCTCCGCACACCTCGAACTCCCCATGTCCACACACCTCGAACTCCCGTCTCTCCACGCACCTCGAACTCCCCATGTCCACACACCTCGAACTCCCGTCTCTCCACGCACCTCGAACTCCCCATGTCCACACACCTCGAACTCCCGTCTCTCCACACACCTCGAACTCCCGTCTCTCCACGCACCTCTACTCCCGCCTCCACACACCTCGAACTCCCCATGTCCACACACCTCGAACTCCCGTCTCTCCACGCACCTCAACTCCTGCCTCCACACACCTCGAACTCATGTCTCTCCACACACCTCGAACTGACGTCTCTCCACACACATCGAACTCCGGTCTCTCCACACACCTCGAACTCCCCCTCTTCACACACCTCGAATTCCCGCCTCTCCACGCACCTCGAACTCCCGTCTCTCCACACACCTCGAACTCCCGCCTCTCCACACACCTCGAACTCCCGCCTCTCCACACACCTCGAACTCCCGCCTCTCCACACACCTCGAACTCCCGTCTCTCCTCACACCTCGAACTCCCGTCTCTCCACACACCTCAAACTTCCGTCTCTCCACACACCTCGAACTCCCGTCTCTCCACACACCTCGAACTCCCGTCTCTCCACACACCTCGAACTCCCGTCTCTCCACACACCTCGAACTCCCGTCTCTCCACACACCTCGAACTCCCGTCTCTCCACACACCTCGAACTCCCGTCTCTCCACACACCTCGAACTCCCGTCTCTCCACACACCTCGAACTCCCCCTCTCCACACACCTCGAACTTCCGTCTCTCTACACACCTCGAACTTCCATCTCTGCACACTCCTCGAACTTCCGTCTCTGCACACACCTCGAACTCCCCCTGTCCACACACCTCGAACTGCCGTCTCTCCACACACCTCGAACTCCCGTCTCTCCACACACCTCGAACTCCCGTCTCTCCACACACCTCGAACTCCCATCTCTCCACACACCTCGAACTCCCGTCTCTCCACACACCTCGAACTCCCGTCTCTCCACACACCTCGAACTCCCGTCTCTCCACACACCTCGAACTCCCGTCTCTCCACACACCTCGAACTCCCGTCTCTCCACACACCTCGAACTCCCGTCTCTCCACACACCTCGAACTCCTGTCTCTCTACACACCTCGAACTTCCGTCTCTGCACACTCCTCGAACTTCCGTCTCTGCACACACCTCGAACTCCCCCTGTCCACACACCTCGAACTCCCCCTCTCCACACACCTCGAACTCCCGTCTCTCCACACACCTCGAACTCGCGTCTCTCCACACACCTCGAACTCCCGTCTCTCCACACACCTCGAACTCCCGTCTCTCCACACACCTCGAACTCCCGTCTCTCCACACACCTCGAACTCCCGCCTCTCCACACACCTCGAACTCCCGTCTCTCCACACACCTCGAACTCCCACTCTCCACACACCTCGAACTCCCCCTCTCCACACACCTCAAACTCCCGTCTCTCCACACACCTCGAACTCCCGTCTCTCCACACACCTCGAACTCCCGTCTCTCCACACCTCGAACTCCCGTCTCTCCACACCTCGAACTCCCGTCTCTCCACACCTCGAACTCCCGTCTCTCCACACCTCGAACTCCCGTCTCTCCACACACCTCGAACTCCCCCTCTCCACACACCTCGAACTCCCGTCTCTCCACACACCTCGAACTCCCCCTCTCCACACACCTCGAACTCCCGTCTCTCCACACACCTCGAACTCCCGTCTCTCCACACACCTCGAACTCCCGTCTCTCCATACACCTCGAACTCCCGTCTCTCCACACACCTCGAACTCCCGTCTCTCCACACACCTCGAACTCCCCCTCTCCACACACCTCGAATTCCCGCCTCTCCACACACCTCGAACTCCCGTCTCTGCACACACCTCGAACTCCCGTCTCTCCACACACCTCGAACTCCCTTCTCTCCACACACCTCGAACTCCCGTCTCTCCACACACCTCGAACTCCCTTCTCTCCACACACTTCGAACTCCCGTCTCTCCACACACCTCGAACTCCCTTCTCTCCACACACCTCGAACTCACGTCTCTCCACACACCTCGAACTCCCCCTCTCCACACACCTCGAACTCCCCCTCTCCACACACCTCGAACTCCCGTCTCTCCACACACCTCGAACTGACCCTCTTCAAATACCTCGAACTCCCGTCTCTCCACACACCTCGAACTCCAGTCTCTCCACACACCTCGAACTCCCGTCTCTCCACACACCTCGAACTCCCGTCTCTCCACACACCTCGAACTCCCCCTCTCCACATACCTCGAACTCCCGTCTCTCCACACACCTCGAACTCCCCCTGTCCACACACCTCGAACTCCCGTCTCTCCACACACCTCGAACTCCCGTCTCTCCACACACCTCGAACTCCCGTCTCTCCACACACTTCGAACTCCCGTCTCTCCACACACCTCGAACTCCCGTCTCTCCACACACCTCGAACTCCCGTCTCTCCACACACCTCGAACTCCCGTCTCTCCACACACCTCGAACTCCCGTCTCTCCACACACCTCGAACTCCCGTCTCTCCACACACCTCGAACTCCCGTCTCTCCACACACCTCGAACTCCCGTCTCTCCACACACCTCGAACTCTCCTGTCTCCACACACCTCGAACTCCCCCGTCCACACACCTCGAACTCCCGTCTCTCCACACACCTCGAACTCCCGTCTCTCCACGCACCTCGAACTCCCGTCTCTCCACACACCTCGAACTCCTGTCTCTCTACACACCTCGAACTTCCGTCTCTGCACACACCTCGAACTCCCCTTGTCCACACACATCGAACTCCCATCTCCACACACCTCGAACTCCCCCTGTCCACACACATCGAACTCCCGTCTCTCCACACACCTCGAACTCCCGACTCTACACACACCTCGAACTCCCGTCTCTGCACACACCTCGAACTCCCCTTGTCCACACACATCGAACTCCCATCTCCACACACCTCGAACTCCCCCTGTCCACACACATCGAACTCCTGTCTCTCCACACACCTCGAACTTCCGTCTCTCTACACACCTCGAACTTCCGTCTCTGCACACTCCTCGAACTTCCGTCTCTACACAGACCTCGAACTCCACCTCTCTCCACACCTTGAACTCCCGTCTCTGCACACACCTCGAACTCCCGTCTCTCCACACACCTCGAACTCCCGTCTCTGCACACTCCTCGAACTTCCGTCTCTACACAGACCTCGAACTCCACCTCTCTCCACACCTTGAACTCCCGTCTCTGCACACACCTCGACCTCCCATCTCTCCACACACCTCGAACTTCCGTCTCTCTACACACCTCGAACTTCCGTCTCTGCACACTCCTCGAACTTCCGTCTCTGCACACACCTCGAACTCCCCCTGTCCACACACCTCGAACTCCCGTCTCTCCACACACCTCGAACTCCCGTCTCTCCACACCTCGAACTCCCGTCTCTCCACACCTCGAACTCCCGTCTCTCCACACCTCGAACTCCCGTCTCTCCACACACCTCGAACTCCCCCTCTCCACACACCTCGAACTCCCGTCTCTCCACACACCTCGAACTCCCCCTCTCCACACACCTCGAACTCCCGTCTCTCCACACACCTCGAACTCCCGTCTCTCCACACACCTCGAACTCCCGTCTCTCCACACACCTCGAACTCCCGTCTCTCCACACACCTCGAACTCCCGTCTCTCCACACACCTCGAATTCCCGCCTCTCCACACACCTCGAACTCCCGTCTCTGCACACACCTCGAACTCCCGTCTCTCCACACACCTCGAACTCCCTTCTCTCCACACACCTCGAACTCCCGTCTCTCCACACACCTCGAACTCCCTTCTCTCCACACACTTCGAACTCCCGTCTCTCCACACACCTCGAACTCCCCCTCTCCACACACCTCGAACTCCCGTCTCTCCACACACCTCGAACTCCCGTCTCTCCACACACCTCGAACTCCCGTCTCTCCACACACCTCGAACTCCCGTCTCTCCACACACCTCGAACTCCCGTCTCTCCACACACCACGAACTCCCGTCTCTCCACACAGCTCGAACTGCGCCTCTCCACACAACTCGAACTCCGTCTCTCCACACACCTCGAACTCCTGTCTCTCCACACACCTCGAACTCCCGTCTCTCCACACACCTCGAACTCCCCCTCTCCACGCACCTCGAACTCCAGTCTCTCCACGCACCTCGAACTCCCATCTCCCCACACACCTCGATCTCCCGTCTCTCCACACACCTCGAACTCCCGTCTCTCCACACACCTCGAACTCCCGCCTCTCCACACAACTCGAACTCCCGCCTCTCCACACACCTCGAACTCCCGTCTCTCCACATACCTCGAACTCCCGTCTCTCCACACACCTCGAACTCCCGTCTCTCCACACACCTCGAACTCCCGTCTCTCCACACACCTCGAACTCCCACCTCTTCACACATCTCGAACTCCCGTCTCTCCACACACCTCGAACTCCAGTCTCTCCACACACCTCGAACTCCTGTCTCTCCACACACCTCGAACTCCCCCTCTCCACATACCTCGAACTCCCGTCTCTCCACACACCTCGAACTCCCGTCTCTCCACACACCTCGAACTCCCGTCTCTCCACACACCTCGAACTCCCGTCTCTCCACACACCTCGAACTCCCGTCTCCCCACACACCTCGAACTCCCGTCTCCCCACACACCTCGAACTTCCGTCTCTGCACACACCTCGAACTTCCGTCTCTGCACACACCTCGAGCTTCCGTCTCTGCACACACCTCGAACTCCCCCTGTCCACACACCTCGAACTCCCGTTTCTCCACACACCTCGAACTCCCGTCTCTCCACACACAATAACACCCGTCTCTCCACACACCTCGAACTCCCGTCTCTACACACACCTCGAACTCCCGTCTCTCCACACACCTCGAACTCCCGTCACTCCACACACCTCGAACTCCCGTCTCTCCACACACCTCGAACTCCCGTCTCTCCACACAACTCGAACTCCCGTCTCTCCACACACCTCGAACTCCGGTCTCTCCACACACCTCGAACTCCCGTCTCTCCACACACCTCGAACTCCCGCCTCTCCACACAACTCGAACTCCCGCCTCTCCACATACCTCGAACTCCCGTCTCTCCACACACCTCGAACTCCCGTCTCTCCACACACCTCGAACTCCCGTCTCTCCACACAGCTCGAACTCCCGTCTCTCCACACACCTCGAACTCCCGTCTCTCCACACACCTCGAACTCCCGTCTATCCACACACCTCGAACTCCTGTCTCTCCACACACCTCGAACTCCTGTCTCTCCACACACCTCGAACTGCCGCCTCTCCACACAACTCGAACTCCCGTCTCTCCACACACCTCGAACTCCCCCTCTCCACACAACTCGAACTCCCGCCTCTCCACACACCTCGAACTCCCGTCTCTCCACACACCTCGAACTCCCCATGTCCACACACCTCGAACTCCCGTCTCTCCACGCACCTCTAACTCCCGTCTCCACACACCTCGAACTCCCGTCTCTCCACGCACCTCGAACTCCCCATGTCCACACACCTCGAACTGACGTCTCTCCACACACCTCGAACTGACGTCTCTCCACACACCTCGAACTCCCGTCTCTCCACACACCTCGAACTCCCGTCTCTCCACACACCTCGAACTCCCGTCTCTCCACACACCTCGAACTCCCGTCTCTCCACACACCTCGAACTCCCCATGTCCACACACCTCGAACTCCCGTCTCTCCACACACCTCGAACTCCCGTCTCTCCACACACCTCGAACTCCCGTCTCTCCACGCACCTCAACTCCCGCCTCCACACACCTCGAACTCATGTCTCTCCACACACCTCGAACTGACGTCTCTCCACACACATCGAACTCCGGTCTCTCCACACACCTCGAACTCCCCCTCTTCACACACCTCGAATTCCCGCCTCTCCACGCACCTCGAACTCCCGTCTCTCCACACACCTCGAACTCCCGCCTCTCCACACACCTCGAACTCCCGCCTCTCCACACACCTCGAACTCCCGCCTCTCCACACACCTCGAACTCCCGTCTCTCCTCACACCTCGAACTCCCGTCTCTCCACACACCTCAAACTTCCGTCTCTCCACACACCTCGAACTCCCGTCTCTCCACACACCTCGAACTCCCGTCTCTCCACACACCTCGAACTCCCGTCTCTCCACACACCTCGAACTCCCGTCTCCCCACACACTTCGAACTCCCCCGTCCACACACCTCGAACTCCCGTCTCTCCACACACCTCGAACTCCCGTCTCTCCACACACCTCGAACTCCCCCGTCCACACACCTCGAACTCCCGTCTCTCCACACACCTCGAACTCCCGTCTCTCCACACACCTCGAACTCCCGTCTCTCCACACACCTCGAACTCCCGTCTCTCCACACACCTCGAACTCCCGTCTCTCCACACACCTCGAACTCCCGTCTCTCCACACACCTCGAACTCCCGTCTCTCCACACACCTCGAACTCCCGTCTCTCCACACACCTCGAACTCCCGTCTCCACACACCTCGAACTCCCGTCTCTCCACACACCTCGAACTCCCGTCTCTCCACACACCTCGAACTCCCGTCTCTCCACACACCTCGAACTCCCGTCTCTCCACACACCTCGAACTCCCGTCTCTCCACACACCTCGAACTCCCGTCTCTCCACACCCTCGAGCTCCCGTCTCTCCACACACTTCGAACTCCCGTCTCTCCACACCTCGAACTCCCGTCTCTCCACACACCTCGAACTCCCGTCTCTCCACACACCTCGAACTCCCGTCTCTCCACACACCTCGAATTCCCGTCTCTCCACACACCTCGAACTCCCGTCTCTCCACACACCTCGAACTCCCGTCTCTCCACACACCTCGAACTCCCGTCTCTCCACACACCTCGAATTCCCGTCTCCACACACCTTGAACTCCCGTCTCTCCACACACCTCGAACTCCCGTCTCTCCACGCACCTCGAACTCCCCATGTCCACACACCTCGAACTCCCGTCTCTCCACGCACCGCGAACTCCCCATGTCCACACACCTCGAACTGACGTCTCTCCACACACCTCGAACTGACGTCTCTCCACACACCTCGAACTCCCGTCTCTCCACACACCTCGAACTCCCGTCTCTCCGCACACCTCGAACTCCCCATGTCCACACACCTCGAACTCCCGTCTCTCCACGCACCTCGAACTCCGCATGTCCACACACCTCGAACTCCCGTCTCTCCACGCACCTCGAACTCCCCATGTCCACACACCTCGAACTCCCGTCTCTCCACACACCTCGAACTCCCGTCTCTCCACGCACCTCTACTCCCGCCTCCACACACCTCGAACTCCCCATGTCCACACACCTCGAACTCCCGTCTCTCCAAGCACCTCAACTCCCGCCTCCACACACCTCGAACTCATGTCTCTCCACACACCTCGAACTGACGTCTCTCCACACACCTCGAACTCCGGTCTCTCCACACACCTCGAACTCCCGTCTCTCCACACACCTCGAACTCCCGTCTCTCCACACACCTCGAACTCCCCCGTCCACACACCTCGAACTCCCGTCTCTCCACACACCTCGAACTCCCGCCTCTCCACACACCTCGAACTCCCGTCTCTCCACACACCTCGAAATCCCACTCTCCACACACCTCGAATTCCCGTCTCTCCACACACCTCGAACTCCCGTCTCTCCACACACCTCGAACTCCCCCGTCCACACACCTCGAACTCCCGTCTCTCCAAACACCTCGAACTCCCGTCTCTCCACACACCTCGAACTCCCCCTCTCCACACACCTCAAACTCCCGTCTCTCCACACACCTCGAACTCCCGTCTCTCCACACACCTCGAACTCCCGTCTCTCCACACACCTCGAACTCCCCCTCTCTCCACACCGCGAACTCCCGTCTCTCCACACACCTCGAACTCCCGTCTCTCCACATACTTCAAACTCCTTCTGTCCACACCTCTCGAACTCCTCCACTCCATACACTTCGAACTCCCGTCTCTCCACACACCTCGAAGTCCCCCTCTCCACACACCTCGAACTCCCGTCTCTCCACACACCTCGAACTCCGTCTCTCCACACACCTCGAACTCCCCCTCTCCACACACCTCGAACTCCCATCTCTCCACACACCTCGAACTCCCCCTCTCCACACACCTCGAACTCCCGTCTCTCCACACACCTCGAACTCCCGTCTCTCCACACACCTCGAACTCCCGTCTCTCCAAACTCCTCGAACTCCCGTCTCTCCACACACCTCGAACTCCCGTCTCTCCACACACCTCGAACTCCCCCTCTCCACACACCTCAAACTCCCGTCTCTCCACACACCTCGAACTCCCGTCTCTCCACACACCTCGAACTCCCGTCTCTCCACACACCTCGAACTCCCGTCTCTCCACACACCTCGAATTCCCGTCTCTCCACACACCTCGAACTCCCGTCTCTCCACACACCTCGAACTCCCGTCTCTCCACACACCTCGAATTCCCGTCTCCACACACCTCGAACTCCCGTCTCTCCACACACCTCGAACTCCCGTCTCTCCACGCACCTCGAACTCCCCATGTCCACACACCTCGAACTCCCGTCTCTCCACGCACCTCGAACTCCCCATGTCCACACACCTCGAACTGACGTCTCTCCACACACCTCGAACTGACGTCTCTCCACACACCTCGAACTCCCGTCTCTCCACACACCTCGAACTCCCGTCTCTCCGCACACCTCGAACTCCCCATGTCCACACACCTCGAACTCCCGTCTCTCCACGCACCTCGAACTCCGCATGTCCACACACCTCGAACTCCCGTCTCTCCACGCACCTCGAACTCCCCATGTCCACACACCTCGAACTCCCGTCTCTCCACACACCTCGAACTCCCGTCTCTCCACGCACCTCTACTCCCGCCTCCACACACCTCGAACTCCCCATGTCCACACACCTCGAACTCCCGTCTCTCCAAGCACCTCAACTCCCGCCTCCACACACCTCGAACTCATGTCTCTCCACACACCTCGAACTGACGTCTCTCCACACACCTCGAACTCCGGTCTCTCCACACACCTCGAACTCCCGCCTCTCCACACACTTTGAACTCCCCCTCTCCACACACCTCGAACTCCCGCCTCTGCAAACACCTCTAACTCCAGTCTCTCCACACACCTCGAACTCGCGTCTCTCCACACACCTCGAACTCCCGTCTCTCCACACACCTCGAACTCCCCCGTCCACACACCTCGAACTCCCGTCTCTCCACACACCTCGAACTCCCGCCTCTCCACACACCTCGAACTCCCGTCTCTCCACACACCTCGAAATCCCACTCTCCACACACCTCGAATTCCCGTCTCTCCACACACCTCGAACTCCCGTCTCTCCACACACCTCGAACTCCCCCGTCCACACACCTCGAACTCCCGTCTCTCCAAACACCTCGAACTCCCGTCTCTCCACACACCTCGAACTCCCCCTCTCCACACACCTCAAACTCCCGTCTCTCCACACACCTCGAACTCCCGTCTCTCCACACACCTCGAACTCCCGTCTCTCCACACACCTCGAACTCCCCCTCTCTCCACACCGCGAACTCCCGTCTCTCCACACACCTCGAACTCCCGTCTCTCCACATACTTCAAACTCCCTCTGTCCACACCTCTCGAACTCCTCCACTCCATACACTTCGAACTCCCGTCTCTCCACACACCTCGAAGTCCCCCTCTCCACACACCTCGAACTCCCGTCTCTCCACACACCTCGAACTCCCGTCTCTCCACACACCTCGAACTCCGTCTCTCCACACACCTCGAACTCCCCCTCTCCACACACCTCGAACTCCCATCTCTCCACACACCTCGAACTCCCCCTCTCCACACACCTCGAACTCCCGTCTCTCCACACACCTCGAACTCCCGTCTCTCCACACACCTCGAACTCCCGTCTCTCCAAACTCCTCGAACTCCCGTCTCTCCACACACCTCGAACTCCCGTCTCTCCACACACCTCGAACTCCCCCTCTCCACACACCTCAAACTCCCGTCTCTCCACACACCTCGAACTCCCGTCTCTCCACACACCTCGAACTCCCGTCTCTCCACACACCTCGAACTCCCGTCTCTCCACACACCTCGAACTCCCGTCTCTCCACACACCTCGAACTCCCGTCTCTCCACACACCTCGAACTCCCGTCTCTCCACACACCTCGAACTCCCGTCTCTCCACACACCTCGAACTCCCGTCTCTCCACACACCTCGAACTCCCGTCTCTCCACACACCTCGAACTCCCGTCTCTCCACACACCTCGAACTCCCGTCTCTCCACACACCTCGAACTCCCGTCTCTCCACACACCTCGAACTCCCGTCTCTCCACACACCTCGAACTCCCGTCTCTCCACACACCTCGAACTCCTGTCTCTCTACACACCTCGAACTTCCGTCTCTCCACACACCTCGAACTCCTGTCTCTCCACACACCTCGAACTCCCTTCTCTCCACACACTTCGAACTCCCGTCTCTCCACACACCTCGAACTCCCTTCTCTCCACACACCTCGAACTCACGTCTCTCCACACACCTCGAACTCCCCCTCTCCACACACCTCGAACTCCCCCTCTCCACACACCTCGAACTTCCGTCTCTCTACACACCTCGAACTTCCATCTCTGCACACTCCTCGAACTTCCGTCTCTGCACACACCTCGAACTCCCCCTGTCCACACACCTCGAACTGCCGTCTCTCCACACACCTCGAACTCCCGTCTCTCCACACACCTCGAACTCCCGTCTCTCCACACACCTCGAACTCCCATCTCTCCACACACCTCGAACTCCCGTCTCTCCACACACCTCGAACTCCCGTCTCTCCACACACCTCGAACTCCCGTCTCTCCACACACCTCGAACTCCCGTCTCTCCACACACCTCGAACTCCCGTCTCTCCACACACCTCGAACTCCCGTCTCTCCACACACCTCGAACTCCTGTCTCTCTACACACCTCGAACTTCCGTCTCTGCACACTCCTCGAACTTCCGTCTCTGCACACACCTCGAACTCCCCCTGTCCACACACCTCGAACTCCCCCTCTCCACACACCTCGAACTCCCGTCTCTCCACACACCTCGAACTCGCGTCTCTCCACACACCTCGAACTCCCGTCTCTCCACACACCTCGAACTCCCGTCTCTCCACACACCTCGAACTCCCGTCTCTCCACACACCTCGAACTCCCGTCTCTCCACACACCTCGAACTCCCGCCTCTCCACACACCTCGAACTCCCGTCTCTCCACACACCTCGAACTCCCACTCTCCACACACCTCGAACTCCCCCTCTCCACACACCTCCAACTCCCGTCTCTCCACACACCTCGAACTCCCGTCTCTCCACACACCTCGAACTCCCGTCTCTCCACACCTCGAACTCCCGTCTCTCCACACCTCGAACTCCCGTCTCTCCACACCTCGAACTCCCGTCTCTCCACACCTCGAACTCCCGTCTCTCCACACACCTCGAACTCCCCCTCTCCACACACCTCGAACTCCCGTCTCTCCACACACCTCGAACTCCCCCTCTCCACACACCTCGAACTCCCGTCTCTCCACACACCTCGAACTCCCGTCTCTCCACACACCTCGAACTCCCGTCTCTCCATACACCTCGAACTCCCGTCTCTCCACACACCTCGAACTCCCGTCTCTCCACACACCTCGAACTCCCCCTCTCCACACACCTCGAATTCCCGCCTCTCCACACACCTCGAACTCCCGTCTCTGCACACACCTCGAACTCCCGTCTCTCCACACACCTCGAACTCCCTTCTCTCCACACACCTCGAACTCCCGTCTCTCCACACACCTCGAACTCCCTTCTCTCCACACACTTCGAACTCCCGTCTCTCCACACACCTCGAACTCCCTTCTCTCCACACACCTCGAACTCACGTCTCTCCACACACCTCGAACTCCCCCTCTCCACACACCTCGAACTCCCCCTCTCCACACACCTCGAACTCCCGTCTCTCCACACACCTCGAACTGACCCTCTTCAAATACCTCGAACTCCCGTCTCTCCACACACCTCGAACTCCAGTCTCTCCACACACCTCGAACTCCCGTCTCTCCACACACCTCGAACTCCCGTCTCTCCACACACCTCGAACTCCCCCTCTCCACATACCTCGAACTCCCGTCTCTCCACACACCTCGAACTCCCCCTGTCCACACACCTCGAACTCCCGTCTCTCCACACACCTCGAACTCCCGTCTCTCCACACACCTCGAACTCCCGTCTCTCCACACACCTCGAACTCCCGTCTCTCCACACACCTCGAACTCCCGTCTCTCCACACACCTCGAACTCCCGTCTCTCCACACACCTCGAACTCCCGTCTCTCCACACACCTCGAACTCCCGTCTCTCCACACACCTCGAACTCCCGTCTCTCCACACACCTCGAACTCCCGTCTCTCCACACACCTCGAACTCCCGTCTCTCCACACACCTCGAACTCTCCTGTCTCCACACACCTCGAACTCCCCCGTCCACACACCTCGAACTCCCGTCTCTCCACACACCTCGAACTCCCGTCTCTCCACGCACCTCGAACTCCCGTCTCTCCACACACCTCGAACTCCTGTCTCTCTACACACCTCGAACTTCCGTCTCTGCACACTCCTCGAACTTCCGTCTCTACACAGACCTCGAACTCCACCTCTCTCCACACCTTGAACTCCCGTCTCTGCACACACCTCGAACTCCCGTCTCTCCACACACCTCGAACTCCCCCTCTCCACACACCTCGAACTTCCGTCTCTCTACACACCTCGAACTTCCGTCTCTGCACACTCCTCGAACTTCCGTCTCTGCACACACCTCGAACTCCCCCTGTCCACACACCTCGAACTCCCGTCTCTCCACACACCTCGAACTCCCGTCTCTCCACACACCTCGAACTCCCGTCTCTCCACACACCTCGAACTCCCGTCTCTCCACACACCTCGAACTCCCGTCTCTCCACACCTCGAACTCCCGTCTCTCCACACCTCGAACTCCCGTCTCTCCACACCTCGAACTCCCGTCTCTCCACACCTCGAACTCCCGTCTCTCCACACACCTCGAACTCCCCCTCTCCACACACCTCGAACTCCCGTCTCTCCACACACCTCGAACTCCCCCTCTCCACACACCTCGAACTCCCGTCTCTCCACACACCTCGAACTCCCGTCTCTCCACACACCTCGAACTCCCGTCTCTCCACACACCTCGAACTCCCGTCTCTCCACACACCTCGAACTCCCGTCTCTCCACACACCTCGAATTCCCGCCTCTCCACACACCTCGAACTCCCGTCTCTGCACACACCTCGAACTCCCGTCTCTCCACACACCTCGAACTCCCTTCTCTCCACACACCTCGAACTCCCGTCTCTCCACACACCTCGAACTCCCTTCTCTCCACACACTTCGAACTCCCGTCTCTCCACACACCTCGAACTCCCTTCTCTCCACACACCTCGAACTCACGTCTCTCCACACACCTCGAACTCCCCCTCTCCACACACCTCGAACTCCCGTCTCTCCACACACCTCGAACTCCCGTCTCTCCACACACCTCGAACTCCCGTCTCTCCACACACCTCGAACTCCCGTCTCTCCACACACCTCGAACTCCCGTCTCTCCACACACCACGAACTCCCGTCTCTCCACACAGCTCGAACTGCGCCTCTCCACACAACTCGAACTCCGTCTCTCCACACACCTCGAACTCCTGTCTCTCCACACACCTCGAACTCCCGTCTCTCCACACACCTCGAACTCCCCCTCTCCACGCACCTCGAACTCCAGTCTCTCCACGCACCTCGAACTCCCATCTCCCCACACACCTCGATCTCCCGTCTCTCCACACACCTCGAACTCCCGTCTCTCCACACACCTCGAACTCCCGCCTCTCCACACAACTCGAACTCCCGCCTCTCCACACACCTCGAACTCCCGTCTCTCCACATACCTCGAACTCCCGTCTCTCCACACACCTCGAACTCCCGTCTCTCCACACACCTCGAACTCCCGTCTCTCCACACACCTCGAACTCCCACCTCTTCACACATCTCGAACTCCCGTCTCTCCACACACCTCGAACTCCAGTCTCTCCACACACCTCGAACTCCTGTCTCTCCACACACCTCGAACTCCCCCTCTCCACATACCTCGAACTCCCGTCTCTCCACACACCTCGAACTCCCGTCTCTCCACACACCTCGAACTCCCGTCTCTCCACACACCTCGAACTCCCGTCTCTCCACACACCTCGAACTCCCGTCTCCCCACACACCTCGAACTCCCGTCTCCCCACACACCTCGAACTCCCGTCTCTCCACACACCTCGAACTTCCGTCTCTGCACACACCTCGAGCTTCCGTCTCTGCACACACCTCGAACTCCCCCTGTCCACACACCTCGAACTCCCGTTTCTCCACACACCTCGAACTCCCGTCTCTCCACACACAATAACACCCGTCTCTCCACACACCTCGAACTCCCGTCTCTACACACACCTCGAACTCCCGTCTCTCCACACACCTCGAACTCCCGTCACTCCACACACCTCGAACTCCCGTCTCTCCACACAACTCGAACTCCCGTCTCTCCACACACCTCGAACTCCGGTCTCTCCACACACCTCGAACTCCCGTCTCTCCACACACCTCGAACTCCCGCCTCTCCACACAAATCGAACTCCCGCCTCTCCACATACCTCGAACTCCCGTCTCTCCACACACCTCGAACTCCCGTCTCTCCACACACCTCGAACTCCCGTCTCTCCACACAGCTCGAACTCCCGTCTCTCCACACACCTCGAACTCCCGTCTCTCCACACACCTCGAACTCCCGTCTATCCACACACCTCGAACTCCTGTCTCTCCACACACCTCGAACTCCTGTCTCTCCACACACCTCGAACTGCCGCCTCTCCACACAACTCGAACTCCCGTCTCTCCACACACCTCGAACTCCCACTCTCCACACAACTCGAACTCCCGCCTCTCCACACACCTCGAACTCCCGTCTCTCCACACACCTCGAACTCCCCATGTCCACACACCTCGAACTCCCGTCTCTCCACGCACCTCTAACTCCCGTCTCCACACACCTCGAACTCCCGTCTCTCCACGCACCTCGAACTCCCCATGTCCACACACCTCGAACTGACGTCTCTCCACACACCTCGAACTGACGTCTCTCCACACACCTCGAACTCCCGTCTCTCCACACACCTCGAACTCCCGTCTCTCCACACACCTCGAACTCCCGTCTCTCCACACACCTCGAACTCCCGTCTCTCCACACACCTCGAACTCCCCATGTCCACACACCTCGAACTCCCGTCTCTCCACACACCTCGAACTCCCGTCTCTCCACACACCTCGAACTCCCGTCTCTCCACGCACCTCAACTCCCGCCTCCACACACCTCGAACTCATGTCTCTCCACACACCTCGAACTGACGTCTCTCCACACACATCGAACTCCGGTCTCTCCACACACCTCGAACACCCCCTCTTCACACACCTCGAATTCCCGCCTCTCCACGCACCTCGAACTCCCGTCTCTCCACACACCTCGAACTCCCGCCTCTCCACACACCTCGAACTCCCGCCTCTCCACACACCTCGAACTCCCGCCTCTCCACACACCTCGAACTCCCGTCTCTCCTCACACCTCGAACTCCCGTCTCTCCACACACCTCAAACTTCCGTCTCTCCACACACCTCGAACTCCCGTCTCTCCACACACCTCGAACTCCCGTCTCTCCACACACCTCGAACTCCCGTCTCTCCACACACCTCGAACTCCCGTCTCCCCACACACTTCGAACTCCCCCGTCCACACACCTCGAACTCCCGTCTCTCCACACACCTCGAACTCCCGTCTCTCCACACACCTCGAACTCCCCCGTCCACACACCTCGAACTCCCGTCTCTCCACACACCTCGAACTCCCGTCTCTCCACACACCTCGAACTCCCGTCTCTCCACACACCTCGAACTCCCGTCTCTCCACACACCTCGAACTCCCGTCTCTCCACACACCTCGAACTCCCGTCTCTCCACACACCTCGAACTCCCGTCTCTCCAAACACCTCGAACTCCCGTCTCTCCACACACCTCGAACTCCCGTCTCCACACACCTCGAACTCCCGTCTCTCCACACACCTCGAACTCCCGTCTCTCCACACACCTCGAACTCCCGTCTCTCCACACACCTCGAACTCCCGTCTCTCCACACACCTCGAACTCCCGTCTCTCCACACACCTCGAACTCCCGTCTCTCCACACCCTCGAGCTCCCGTCTCTCCACACACTTCGAACTCCCGTCTCTCCACACCTCGAACTCCCGTCTCTCCACACACCTCGAACTCCCGTCTCTCCACACACCTCGAACTCCCGTCTCTCCACACACCTCGAATTCCCGTCTCTCCACACACCTCGAACTCCCGTCTCTCCACACACCTCGAACTCCCGTCTCTCCACACACCTCGAATTCCCGTCTCCACACACCTCGAACTCCCGTCTCTCCACACACCTCGAACTCCCGTCTCTCCACGCACCTCGAACTCCCCATGTCCACACACCTCGAACTCCCGTCTCTCCACGCACCTCGAACTCCCCATGTCCACACACCTCGAACTGACGTCTCTCCACACACCTCGAACTGACGTCTCTCCACACACCTCGAACTCCCGTCTCTCCACACACCTCGAACTCCCGTCTCTCCGCACACCTCGAACTCCCCATGTCCACACACCTCGAACTCCCGTCTCTCCACGCACCTCGAACTCCGCATGTCCACACACCTCGAACTCCCGTCTCTCCACGCACCTCGAACTCCCCATGTCCACACACCTCGAACTCCCGTCTCTCCACACACCTCGAACTCCCGTCTCTCCACGCACCTCTACTCCCGCCTCCACACACCTCGAACTCCCCATGTCCACACACCTCGAACTCCCGTCTCTCCAAGCACCTCAACTCCCGCCTCCACACACCTCGAACTCATGTCTCTCCACACACCTCGAACTGACGTCTCTCCACACACCTCGAACTCCGGTCTCTCCACACACCTCGAACTCCCGTCTCTCCACACACCTCGAACTCCCGTCTCTCCACACACCTCGAACTCCCCCGTCCACACACCTCGAACTCCCGTCTCTCCACACACCTCGAACTCCCGCCTCTCCACACACCTCGAACTCCCGTCTCTCCACACACCTCGAAATCCCACTCTCCACACACCTCGAATTCCCGTCTCTCCACACACCTCGAACTCCCGTCTCTCCACACACCTCGAACTCCCCCGTCCACACACCTCGAACTCCCGTCTCTCCAAACACCTCGAACTCCCGTCTCTCCACACACCTCGAACTCCCCCTCTCCACACACCTCAAACTCCCGTCTCTCCACACACCTCGAACTCCCGTCTCTCCACACACCTCGAACTCCCGTCTCTCCACACACCTCGAACTCCCCCTCTCTCCACACCGCGAACTCCCGTCTCTCCACACACCTCGAACTCCCGTCTCTCCACATACTTCAAACTCCTTCTGTCCACACCTCTCGAACTCCTCCACTCCATACACTTCGAACTCCCGTCTCTCCACACACCTCGAAGTCCCCCTCTCCACACACCTCGAACTCCCGTCTCTCCACACACCTCGAACTCCGTCTCTCCACACACCTCGAACTCCCCCTCTCCACACACCTCGAACTCCCATCTCTCCACACACCTCGAACTCCCCCTCTCCACACACCTCGAACTCCCGTCTCTCCACACACCTCGAACTCCCGTCTCTCCACACACCTCGAACTCCCGTCTCTCCAAACTCCTCGAACTCCCGTCTCTCCACACACCTCGAACTCCCGTCTCTCCACACACCTCGAACTCCCCCTCTCCACACACCTCAAACTCCCGTCTCTCCACACACCTCGAACTCCCGTCTCTCCACACACCTCGAACTCCCGTCTCTCCACACACCTCGAACTCCCGTCTCTCCACACACCTCGAATTCCCGTCTCTCCACACACCTCGAACTCCCGTCTCTCCACACACCTCGAACTCCCGTCTCTCCACACACCTCGAATTCCCGTCTCCACACACCTCGAACTCCCGTCTCTCCACACACCTCGAACTCCCGTCTCTCCACGCACCTCGAACTCCCCATGTCCACACACCTCGAACTCCCGTCTCTCCACGCACCTCGAACTCCCCATGTCCACACACCTCGAACTGACGTCTCTCCACACACCTCGAACTGACGTCTCTCCACACACCTCGAACTCCCGTCTCTCCACACACCTCGAACTCCCGTCTCTCCGCACACCTCGAACTCCCCATGTCCACACACCTCGAACTCCCGTCTCTCCACGCACCTCGAACTCCGCATGTCCACACACCTCGAACTCCCGTCTCTCCACGCACCTCGAACTCCCCATGTCCACACACCTCGAACTCCCGTCTCTCCACACACCTCGAACTCCCGTCTCTCCACGCACCTCTACTCCCGCCTCCACACACCTCGAACTCCCCATGTCCACACACCTCGAACTCCCGTCTCTCCAAGCACCTCAACTCCCGCCTCCACACACCTCGAACTCATGTCTCTCCACACACCTCGAACTGACGTCTCTCCACACACCTCGAACTCCGGTCTCTCCACACACCTCGAACTCCCGCCTCTCCACACACTTTGAACTCCCCCTCTCCACACACCTCGAACTCCCGCCTCTGCAAACACCTCTAACTCCAGTCTCTCCACACACCTCGAACTCGCGTCTCTCCACACACCTCGAACTCCCGTCTCTCCACACACCTCGAACTCCCCCGTCCACACACCTCGAACTCCCGTCTCTCCACACACCTCGAACTCCCGCCTCTCCACACACCTCGAACTCCCGTCTCTCCACACACCTCGAAATCCCACTCTCCACACACCTCGAATTCCCGTCTCTCCACACACCTCGAACTCCCGTCTCTCCACACACCTCGAACTCCCCCGTCCACACACCTCGAACTCCCGTCTCTCCAAACACCTCGAACTCCCGTCTCTCCACACACCTCGAACTCCCCCTCTCCACACACCTCAAACTCCCGTCTCTCCACACACCTCGAACTCCCGTCTCTCCACACACCTCGAACTCCCGTCTCTCCACACACCTCGAACTCCCCCTCTCTCCACACCGCGAACTCCCGTCTCTCCACACACCTCGAACTCCCGTCTCTCCACATACTTCAAACTCCCTCTGTCCACACCTCTCGAACTCCTCCACTCCATACACTTCGAACTCCCGTCTCTCCACACACCTCGAAGTCCCCCTCTCCACACACCTCGAACTCCCGTCTCTCCACACACCTCGAACTCCGTCTCTCCACACACCTCGAACTCCCCCTCTCCACACACCTCGAACTCCCATCTCTCCACACACCTCGAACTCCCCCTCTCCACACACCTCGAACTCCCGTCTCTCCACACACCTCGAACTCCCGTCTCTCCACACACCTCGAACTCCCGTCTCTCCAAACTCCTCGAACTCCCGTCTCTCCACACACCTCGAACTCCCGTCTCTCCACACACCTCGAACTCCCCCTCTCCACACACCTCAAACTCCCGTCTCTCCACACACCTCGAACTCCCGTCTCTCCACACACCTCGAACTCCCGTCTCTCCACACACCTCGAACTCCCGTCTCTCCACACACCTCGAACTCCCGTCTCTCCACACACCTCGAACTCCCGTCTCTCCACACACCTCGAACTCCCGTCTCTCCACACACCTCGAACTCCCGTCTCTCCACACACCTCGAACTCCCGTCTCTCCACACACCTCGAACTCCCGTCTCTCCACACACCTCGAACTCCCGTCTCTCCACACACCTCGAACTCCCGTCTCTCCACACACCTCGAACTCCCGTCTCTCCACACACCTCGAACTCCCGTCTCTCCACACACCTCGAACTCCCGTCTCTCCACACACCTCGAACTCCTGTCTCTCTACACACCTCGAACTTCCGTCTCTCCACACACCTCGAACTCCTGTCTCTCCACACACCTCGAACTCCCTTCTCTCCACACACTTCGAACTCCCGTCTCTCCACACACCTCGAACTCCCTTCTCTCCACACACCTCGAACTCACGTCTCTCCACACACCTCGAACTCCCCCTCTCCACACACCTCGAACTCCCCCTCTCCACACACCTCGAACTCCCGTCTCTCCACACACCTCGAACTGACCCTCTTCAAATACCTCGAACTCCCGTCTCTCCACACACCTCGAACTCCAGTCTCTCCACACACCTCGAACTCCCGTCTCTCCACACACCTCGAACTCCCGTCTCTCCACACACCTCGAACTCCCCCTCTCCACATACCTCGAACTCCCGTCTCTCCACACACCTCGAACTCCCCCTGTCCACACACCTCGAACTCCCGTCTCTCCACACACCTCGAACTCCCGTCTCTCCACACACCTCGAACTCCCGTCTCTCCACACACCTCGAACTCCCGTCTCTCCACACACCTCGAACTCCCGTCTCTCCACACACCTCGAACTCCCGTCTCTCCACACACCTCGAACTCCCGTCTCTCCACACACCTCGAACTCCCGTCTCTCCACACACCTCGAACTCCCGTCTCTCCACACACCTCGAACTCCCGTCTCTCCACACACCTCGAACTCTCCTGTCTCCACACACCTCGAACTCCCCCGTCCACACACCTCGAACTCCCGTCTCTCCACGCACCTCGAACTCCCGTCTCTCCACACACCTCGAACTCCTGTCTCTCTACACACCTCGAACTTCCGTCTCTGCACACTCCTCGAACTTCCGTCTCTGCACACACCTCGAACTCCCCTTGTCCACACACATCGAACTCCCATCTCCACACACCTCGAACTCCCCCTGTCCACACACATCGAACTCCCGTCTCTCCACACACCTCGAACTCCCGACTCTACACACACCTCGAACTCCCGTCTCTCCACACACCTTGAACTCCCGTCTCTCCACACACCTCGAACTCCCCCTCTCCACACACCTCGAACTTCCGTCTCTCTACACACGTCGAACTTCCGTCTCTGCACACTCCTCGAACTTCCGTCTCTGCACACACCTCGAACTCCCGTCTCTCCACACACCTCGAACTCCCGTCTCTCCACACACCTCGAACTCCCGTCTCTCCACACACCTCGAACTCCCGTCTCTCCACACACCTCGAACTCCCGTCTCTCCACACCTCGAACTCCCGTCTCTCCACACCTCGAACTCCCGTCTCTCCACACGTCGAACTCCCGTCTCTCCACACCTCGAACTCCCGTCTCTCCACACACCTCGAACACCCCCTCTCCACACACCTCGAACTCCCGTCTCTGCACACACCTCGAACTCCCCCTGTCCACACACCTCGAACTCCCGTCTCTCCACACACCTCGAACTCCCGTCTCTCCACACACCTCGAACTCCCGTCTCTCCACACACCTCGAACTCCCGTCTCTCCACACACCTCGAACTCCCGTCTCTCCACACCTCGAACTCCCGTCTCTCCACACCTCGAACTCCCGTCTCTCCACACACCTCGAACTCCCCCTCTCCACACACCTCGAACTCCCGTCTCTCCACACACGTCGAACTCCCGTCTCTCCACACCTCGAACTCCCGTCTCTCCACACACCTCGAACTCCCCCTCTCCACACACCTCGAACTCCCGTCTCTCCACACACCTCGAACTCCCCCTCTCCACACACCTCGAACTCCCGTCTCTCCACACACCTCGAACTCCCGTCTCTCCACACACCTCGAACTCCCGTCTCTCCACACACCTCGAACTCCCGTCTCTCCACACACCTCGAACTCCCGTCTCTCCACACACCTCGAACTCCCGTCTCTCCACACACCTCGAATTCCCGCCTCTCCACACACCTCGAACTCCCGTCTCTGCACACACCTCGAACTCCCGTCTCTCCACACACCTCGAACTCCCTTCTCTCCACACACCTCGAACTCCCGTCTCTCCACACACCTCGAACTCCCTTCTCTCCACACACTTCGAACTCCCGTCTCTCCACACACCTCGAACTCCATTCTCTCCACACACCTCGAACTCACGTCTCTCCACACACCTCGAACTCCCCCTCTCCACACACCTCGAACTCCCCCTCTCCACACACCTCGAACTCCCGTCTCTCCACACACCTCGAACTCACCCTCTTCAAATACCTCGAACTCCCGGCTCTCCACACACCTCGAACTCCAGTCTCTCCACACACCTCGAACTCCCGTCTCTCCACACACCTCGAACTCCCGTCTCTCCACACACCTCGAACTCCCCCTCTCCACATACCTCGAACTCCCGTCTCTCCACACACCTCGAACTCCCGTCTCTCCACACACCTCGAACTCCCCCTGTCCACACACCTCGAACTCCCGTCTCTCCACACACCTCGAACTCCCGTCTCTCCACACACCTCGAACTCCCGTCTCTCCACACACCTCGAACTCCCGTCTCTCCACACACCTCGAACTCCCGTCTCTCCACACACCTCGAACTCCCCCTGTCCACACACCTCGAACTCCCGTCTCTCCACACACCTCGAACTCCCGTCTCTCCACACACCTCGAACTCCCGTCTCTCCACACACCTCGAACTCCCGTCTCTCCACACACCTCGAACTCCCGTCTCTCCACACACCTCGAACTCCCGTCTCTCCACACACCTCGAACTCCCGTCTCTCCACACACCTCGAACTCCCGTCTCTCCACACCCTCGAGCTCCCGTCTCTCCACACACTTCGAACTCCCGTCTCTCCACACCTCGAACTCCCGTCTCTCCACACACCTCGAACTCCCGTCTCTCCACACACCTCGAACTCCCGTCTCTCCACACACCTCGAATTCCCGTCTCTCCACACACCTCGAACTCCCGTCTCTCCACACACCTCGAACTCCCGTCTCTCCACACACCTCGAATTCCCGTCTCCACACACCTCGAACTCCCGTCTCTCCACACACCTCGAACTCCCGTCTCTCCACGCACCTCGAACTCCCCATGTCCACACACCTCGAACTCCCGTCTCTCCACGCACCTCGAACTCCCCATGTCCACACACCTCGAACTGACGTCTCTCCACACACCTCGAACTGACGTCTCTCCACACACCTCGAACTCCCGTCTCTCCACACACCTCGAACTCCCGTCTCTCCGCACACCTCGAACTCCCCATGTCCACACACCTCGAACTCCCGTCTCTCCACGCACCTCGAACTCCGCATGTCCACACACATCGAACTCCCGTCTCTCCACGCACCTCGAACTCCCCATGTCCACACACCTCGAACTCCCGTCTCTCCACACACCTCGAACTCCCGTCTCTCCACGCACCTCTACTCCCGCCTCCACACACCTCGAACTCCCCATGTCCACACACCTCGAACTCCCGTCTCTCCAAGCACCTCAACTCCCGCCTCCACACACCTCGAACTCATGTCTCTCCACACACCTCGAACTGACGTCTCTCCACACACCTCGAACTCCGGTCTCTCCACACACCTCGAACTCCCGTCTCTCCACACACCTCGAACTCCCGTCTCTCCACACACCTCGAACTCCCCCGTCCACACACCTCGAACTCCCGTCTCTCCACACACCTCGAACTCCCGCCTCTCCACACACCTCGAACTCCCGTCTCTCCACACACCTCGAAATCCCACTCTCCACACACCTCGAATTCCCGTCTCTCCACACACCTCGAACTCCCGTCTCTCCACACACCTCGAACTCCCCCGTCCACACACCTCGAACTCCCGTCTCTCCAAACACCTCGAACTCCCGTCTCTCCACACACCTCGAACTCCCCCTCTCCACACACCTCAAACTCCCGTCTCTCCACACACCTCGAACTCCCGTCTCTCCACACACCTCGAACTCCCGTCTCTCCACACACCTCGAACTCCCCCTCTCTCCACACCGCGAACTCCCGTCTCTCCACACACCTCGAACTCCCGTCTCTCCACATACTTCAAACTCCTTCTGTCCACACCTCTCGAACTCCTCCACTCCATACACTTCGAACTCCCGTCTCTCCACACACCTCGAAGTCCCCCTCTCCACACACCTCGAACTCCCGTCTCTCCACACACCTCGAACTCCGTCTCTCCACACACCTCGAACTCCCCCTCTCCACACACCTCGAACTCCCATCTCTCCACACACCTCGAACTCCCCCTCTCCACACACCTCGAACTCCCGTCTCTCCACACACCTCGAACTCCCGTCTCTCCACACACCTCGAACTCCCGTCTCTCCAAACTCCTCGAACTCCCGTCTCTCCACACACCTCGAACTCCCGTCTCTCCACACACCTCGAACTCCCCCTCTCCACACACCTCAAACTCCCGTCTCTCCACACACCTCGAACTCCCGTCTCTCCACACACCTCGAACTCCCGTCTCTCCACACACCTCGAACTCCCGTCTCTCCACACACCTCGAATTCCCGTCTCTCCACACACCTCGAACTCCCGTCTCTCCACACACCTCGAACTCCCGTCTCTCCACACACCTCGAATTCCCGTCTCCACACACCTCGAACTCCCGTCTCTCCACACACCTCGAACTCCCGTCTCTCCACGCACCTCGAACTCCCCATGTCCACACACCTCGAACTCCCGTCTCTCCACGCACCTCGAACTCCCCATGTCCACACACCTCGAACTGACGTCTCTCCACACACCTCGAACTGACGTCTCTCCACACACCTCGAACTCCCGTCTCTCCACACACCTCGAACTCCCGTCTCTCCGCACACCTCGAACTCCCCATGTCCACACACCTCGAACTCCCGTCTCTCCACGCACCTCGAACTCCGCATGTCCACACACCTCGAACTCCCGTCTCTCCACGCACCTCGAACTCCCCATGTCCACACACCTCGAACTCCCGTCTCTCCACACACCTCGAACTCCCGTCTCTCCACGCACCTCTACTCCCGCCTCCACACACCTCGAACTCCCCATGTCCACACACCTCGAACTCCCGTCTCTCCAAGCACCTCAACTCCCGCCTCCACACACCTCGAACTCATGTCTCTCCACACACCTCGAACTGACGTCTCTCCACACACCTCGAACTCCGGTCTCTCCACACACCTCGAACTCCCGCCTCTCCACACACTTTGAACTCCCCCTCTCCACACACCTCGAACTCCCGCCTCTGCAAACACCTCTAACTCCAGTCTCTCCACACACCTCGAACTCGCGTCTCTCCACACACCTCGAACTCCCGTCTCTCCACACACCTCGAACTCCCCCGTCCACACACCTCGAACTCCCGTCTCTCCACACACCTCGAACTCCCGCCTCTCCACACACCTCGAACTCCCGTCTCTCCACACACCTCGAAATCCCACTCTCCACACACCTCGAATTCCCGTCTCTCCACACACCTCGAACTCCCGTCTCTCCACACACCTCGAACTCCCCCGTCCACACACCTCGAACTCCCGTCTCTCCAAACACCTCGAACTCCCGTCTCTCCACACACCTCGAACTCCCCCTCTCCACACACCTCAAACTCCCGTCTCTCCACACACCTCGAACTCCCGTCTCTCCACACACCTCGAACTCCCGTCTCTCCACACACCTCGAACTCCCCCTCTCTCCACACCGCGAACTCCCGTCTCTCCACACACCTCGAACTCCCGTCTCTCCACATACTTCAAACTCCCTCTGTCCACACCTCTCGAACTCCTCCACTCCATACACTTCGAACTCCCGTCTCTCCACACACCTCGAAGTCCCCCTCTCCACACACCTCGAACTCCCGTCTCTCCACACACCTCGAACTCCGTCTCTCCACACACCTCGAACTCCCCCTCTCCACACACCTCGAACTCCCATCTCTCCACACACCTCGAACTCCCCCTCTCCACACACCTCGAACTCCCGTCTCTCCACACACCTCGAACTCCCGTCTCTCCACACACCTCGAACTCCCGTCTCTCCAAACTCCTCGAACTCCCGTCTCTCCACACACCTCGAACTCCCGTCTCTCCACACACCTCGAACTCCCGTCTCTCCACACACCTCGAACTCCTGTCTCTCCACACACCTCGAACTCCCGTCTCTCCACACACCTCGAACTCCCCCTCTCCACGCACCTCGAACTCCAGTCTCTCCACGCACCTCGAACTCCCATCTCCCCACACACCTCGATCTCCCGTCTCTCCACACACCTCGAACTCCCGTCTCTCCACACACCTCGAACTCCCGCCTCTCCACACAACTCGAACTCCCGCCTCTCCACACACCTCGAACTCCCGTCTCTCCACACACCTCGAACTCCCGTCTCTCCACACACCTCGAACTCCCGTCTCTCCACACACCTCGAACTCCCGTCTCTCCACACACCTCGAACTCCCACCTCTGCACACATCTCGAACTCCCGTCTCTCCACACACCTCGAACTCCAGTCTCTCCACACACCTCGAACTCCTGTCTCTCCACACACCTCGAACTCCCCCTCTCCACATACCTCGAACTCCCGTCTCTCCACACACCTCGAACTCCCGTCTCTCCACACAGCTCGAACTCCCGTTTCTCCACACACCTCGAACTCCCGTCTCTCCACACACCTCGAACTCCCGTCTCCCCACACACCTCGAACTCCCGTCTCCCCACACACCTCGAACTCCCGTCTCTCCACACACCTCGAACTTCCGTCTCTGCACACACCTCGAGCTTCCGTCTCTGCACACACCTCGAACTCCCCCTGTCCACACACCTCGAACTCCCGTTTCTCCACACACCTCGAACTCCCGTCTCTCCACACACAAGAACACCCGTCTCTCCACACACCTCGAACTCCCGTCTCTCCACACACCTCGAACTCCCGTCTCTCCACACACCTCGAACTCCCGTCTCTCCACACACCTCGAACTCCCGTCTCTCCACACACCTCGAACTCCCGTCTCTCCACACACCTCGAACTCCCGTCTCTCCACACACCTCGAACTCCCGTCTCTCCACACACCTCGAACTCCCGTCTCTCCACACACCTCGAACTCCCGTCTCTCCACACACCTCGAACTCCCGTCTCTCCACACACCTCGAACTCCCGTCTCTCCACACACCTCGAACACTCCTGTCTCCACACACCTCGAACTCCCCCGTCCACACACCTCGAACTCCCGACTCTACACACACCTCGAACTCCCGTCTCTCCACACACCTCGAACTCCCGTCTCTCCACACACCTCGAACTCCCCCTCTCTCCACACCTTGAACTCCCGTCTCTCCACACACCTCGAACTCCCGTCTCTCCACACACCTCGAACTCCCCCTCTCCACACACCTCGAACTTCCGTCTCTCTACACACCTCGAACTTCCGTCTCTGCACACTCCTCGAACTTCCGTCTCTGCACACACCTCGAACTCCCCCTGTCCACACACCTCGAACTCCCGTCTCTCCACACACCTCGAACTCCCGTCTCTCCACACACCTCGAACTCCCGTCTCTCCACACACCTCGAACTCCCGTCTCTCTACACACCTCGAACTCCCGTCTCTCCACAAACCTCGAACTCCCGTCTCTCCACACACCTCGAACTCCTGTCTCTCCACACACCTCGAACTCCTGTCTCTCCACACACCTCGAACTGCCGCCTCTCCACACAACTCGAACTCCCGTCTCTCCACACAACTCGAACTCCCGCCTCTCCACACACCTCGAACTCCCGTCTCTCCACACACCTCGAACTCCCCATGTCCACACACCTCGAACTCCCGTCTCTCCACGCACCTCGAACTCCCGTCTCCACACACCTCGAACTCCCGTCTCTCCACGCACCTCGAACTCCCCATGTCCACACACCTCGAACTGACGTCTCTCCACACACCTCGAACTGACGTCTCTCCACACACCTCGAACTCCCGTCTCTCCACACACCTCGAACTCCCGTCTCTCCGCACACCTCGAACTCCCCATGTCCACACACCTCGAACTCCCGTCTCTCCACGCACCTCGAATTCCCCATGTCCACACACCTCGAACTCCCGTCTCTCCACGCACCTCGAACTCCCCATGTCCACACACCTCGAACTCCCGTCTCTCCACACACCTCGTACTCCCGTCTCTCCACGCACCTCTACTCCCGCCTCCACACACCTCGAACTCCCCATGTCCACACACCTCGAACTCCCGTCTCTCCACACACCTCGAATTCCCGTCTCCACACACCTCGAACTCCCGTCTCTCCACACACCTCGAACTCCCGTCTCTCCACGCACCTCGAACTCCCGTCTCTCCACGCACCTCGAACTCCCCATGTCCACACACCTCGAACTCCCGTCTCTCCACGCACCTCGAACTCCCCATGTCCACACACCTCGAACTGACGTCTCTCCACACACCTCGAACTGACGTCTCTCCACACACCTCGAACTCACCCTCTTCAAATACCTCGAACTCCCGGCTCTCCACACACCTCGAACTCCAGTCTCTCCACACACCTCGAACTCCCGTCTCTCCACACACCTCGAACTCCCGTCTCTCCACACACCTCGAACTCCCCCTCTCCACATACCTCGAACTCCCGTCTCTCCACACACCTCGAACTCCCGTCTCTCCACACACCTCGAACTCCCCCTGTCCACACACCTCGAACTCCCGTCTCTCCACACACCTCGAACTCCCGTCTCTCCACACACCTCGAACTCCCGTCTCTCCACACACCTCGAACTCCCGTCTCTCCACACACCTCGAACTCCCGTCTCTCCACACACCTCGAACTCCCGTCTCTCCACACACCTCGAACTCCCGTCTCTCCACACACCTCGAACTCCCGTCTCTCCACACACCTCGAACTCCCGTCTCTCCACACACCTCGAACTCCCGTCTCTCCACACACCTCGAACTCCCATCTCTCCACACACCTCGAACTCTCCTGTCTCCACACACCTCGAACTCCCCCGTCCACACACCTCGAACTCCCGTCTCTCCACACACCTCGAACTCCCGTCTCTCCACGCACCTCGAACTCCCGTCTCTCCACACACCTCGAACTCCCGTCTCTCTACACACCTCGAACTTCCGTCTCTGCACACTCCTCGAACTTCCGTCTCTGCACACACCTCGAACTCCCGACTCTACACACACCTCGAACTCCCGACTCTACACACACCTCGAACTCCCCCTGTCCACACACATCGAACTCCCGTCTCTCCACACACCTCGAACTCCCGACTCTACACACACCTCGAACTCCCGTCTCTCCACACACCTCGAACTCCCGTCTCTCCACACACCTCGAACTCCCCCTCTCTCCACACCTTGAACTCCCGTCTCTCCACACACCTCGAACTCCCGTCTCTCCACACACCTCGAACTCCCCCTCTCCACACACCTCGAACTTCCGTCTCTCTACACACCTCGAACTTCCGTCTCTGCACACTCCTCGAACTTCCGTCTCTGCACACACCTCGAACTCCCCCTGTCCACACACCTCGAACTCCCGTCTCTCCACACACCTCGAACTCCCGTCTCTCCACACACCTCGAACTCCCGTCTCTCCACACACCTCGAACTCCCGTCTCTCTACACACCTCGAACTTCCGTCTCTGCACACTCCTCGAACATCCGTCTCTGCACACACCTCGAACTCCCCCTGTCCACACACCTCGAACTCCCCCTCTCCACACACCTCGAACTCCCGTCTCTCCACACACCTCGAACTCCCCCTGTCCACACACCTCGAACTCTCCCTCTCCACACAACTCGAACTCCCGCCTCTCCACACACCTCGAACTCCCGTCTCTCCACACACCTCGAACTCCCGTCTCTCCACACACCTCGAACTCCCGTCTCTCCACACACCTCGAAATCCCGTCTCTCCACACACCTCGAACTCCCGTCTCTCCACACACCTCGAACTGCCGCCTCTCCACACAACTCCAACTCCCGTCTCTCCACACACCTCGAACTCTCCCTCTCCACACAACTCGAACTCCCGCCTCTCCACACACCTCGAACTCCCGTCTCTCCACACACCTCGAACTCCCCCTCTCCACGCACCTCGAACTCCAGTCTCTCCACACACCTCGAACTCCCGTCTCTCCACACACCTCGAACTCCCGTCTCTCCACAAACCTCGAACTCCCCCCTCTCCACACACCTCGAACTCCCGTCTCTCCACACACCTCGAACTCTCCTGTCTCCACACACCTCGAACTCCCCCGTCCACACACCTCGAACTCCCGTCTCTCCACACACCTCGATTTCCCGTCTCTCCACACACCTCGAACTCCCTTTCTCCACACACCTCGAACTCCCGTCTCTCCACACACCTCGAACTCCCGTCTCTCCACACACCTCGAACTCCCCCTCTCCACACACCTCGAACTCCCGTCTCTCCACGCACCTCGAACTCCCGTCTCTCCACACACCTCGAACTCCTGTCTCTCTACACACCTCGAACTTCCGTCTCTGCACACTCCTCGAACTTCCGTCTCTGCACACACCTCGAACTCCCCTTGTCCACACACATCGAACTCCCATCTCCACACACCTCGAACTCCCCCTGTCCACACACATCGAACTCCCGTCTCTCCACACACCTCGAACTCCCGACTCTACACACACCTCGAACTCCCGTCTCTCCACACACCTTGAACTCCCATCTCTCCACACACCTCGAACTCCCCCTCTCCACACACCTCGAACTTCCGTCTCTGCACACTCCTCGAACTTCCGTCTCTGCACACACCTCGAACTCCCCCTCTCTCCACACCTTGAACTCCCGTCTCTGCACACACCTCGAACTCCCGTCTCTCCACACACCTCGAACTCCCCCTCTCCACACACCTCGAACTTCCGTCTCTCTACACACCTCGAACTTCCGTCTCTGCACACTCCTCGAACTTCCGTCTCTGCACACACCTCGAACTCCCCCTGTCCACACACCTCGAACTCCCGTCTCTCCACACACCTCGAACTCCCGTCTCTCCACACACCTCGAACTCCCGTCTCTCCACACACCTCGAACTCCCGTCTCTCCACACACCTCGAACTCCCGTCTCTCCACACACCTCGAACTCCCGTCTCTCCACACCTCGAACTCCCGTCTCTCCACACCTCGAACTCCCGTCTCTCCACACGTCGAACTCCCGTCTCTCCACACCTCGAACTCCCGTCTCTCCACACACCTCGAACTCCCCCTCTCCACACACCTCGAACTCCCGTCTCTCCACACACCTCGAACTCCCCCTCTCCACACACCTCGAACTCCCGTCTCTCCACACACCTCGAACTCCCGTCTCTCCACACACCTCGAACTCCCGTCTCTCCACACACCTCGAACTCCCGTCTCTCCACACACCTCGAACTCCCGTCTCTCCACACACCTCGAACTCCCGTCTCTCCACACACCTCGAATTCCCGCCTCTCCACACACCTCGAACTCCCGTCTCTGCACACACCTCGAACTCCCGTCTCTCCACACACCTCGAACTCCCTTCTCTCCACACACCTCGAACTCCCGTCTCTCCACACACCTCGAACTCCCTTCTCTCCACACACTTCGAACTCCCGTCTCTCCACACACCTCGAACTCCATTCTCTCCACACACCTCGAACTCACGTCTCTCCACACACCTCGAACTCCCCCTCTCCACACACCTCGAACTCCCCCTCTCCACACACCTCGAACTCCCGTCTCTCCACACACCTCGAACTCACCCTCTTCAAATACCTCGAACTCCCGGCTCTCCACACACCTCGAACTCCAGTCTCTCCACACACCTCGAACTCCCGTCTCTCCACACACCTCGAACTCCCGTCTCTCCACACACCTCGAACTCCCCCTCTCCACATACCTCGAACTCCCGTCTCTCCACACACCTCGAACTCCCGTCTCTCCACACACCTCGAACTCCCCCTGTCCACACACCTCGAACTCCCGTCTCTCCACACACCTCGAACTCCCGTCTCTCCACACACCTCGAACTCCCGTCTCTCCACACACCTCGAACTCCCGTCTCTCCACACACCTCGAACTCCCGTCTCTCCACACACCTCGAACTCCCGTCTCTCCACACACCTCGAACTCCCGTCTCTCCACACACCTCGAACTCCCGTCTCTCCACACACCTCGAACTCCCGTCTCTCCACACACCTCGAACTCCCGTCTCTCCACGCACCTCGAACTCCCGTCTCTCCACACACCTCGAACTCCTGTCTCTCTACACACCTCGAACTTCCGTCTCTGCACACTCCTCGAACTTCCGTCTCTGCACACACCTCGAACTCCCCTTATCCACACACATCGAACTCCCATCTCCACACACCTCGAACTCCCCCTGTCCACACACATCGAACTCCCGTCTCTCCACACACCTCGAACTCCCGACTCTACACACACCTCGAACTCCCGTCTCTCCACACACCTCGAACTCCCGTCTCTCCACACACCTCGAACTCCCCCTCTCTCCACACCTTGAACTCCCGTCTCTCCACACACCTCGAACTCCCGTCTCTCCACACACCTCGAACTCCCCCTCTCCACACACCTCGAACTTCCGTCTCTCTACACACCTCGAACTTCCGTCTCTGCACACTCCTCGAACTTCCGTCTCTGCACACACCTCGAACTCCCCCTGTCCACACACCTCGAACTCCCGTCTCTCCACACACCTCGAACTCCCGTCTCTCCACACACCTCGAACTCCCGTCTCTCCACACACCTCGAACTCCCGTCTCTCTACACACCTCGAACTTCCGTCTCTGCACACTCCTCGAACATCCGTCTCTGCACACACCTCGAACTCCCCCTGTCCACACACCTCGAACTCCCGTCTCTCCACACACCTCGAACTCCCGTCTCTCCACACACCTCGAACTCCCGTCTCTCCACACACCTCGAAATCCCGTCTCTCCACACACCTCGAACTCCCGTCTCTCCACACACCTCGAACTGCCGCCTCTCCACACAACTCCAACTCCCGTCTCTCCACACACCTCGAACTCCCCCTCTCCACACAACTCGAACTCCCGCCTCTCCACACACCTCGAACTCCCGTCTCTCCACACACCTCGAACTCCCCCTCTCCACGCACCTCGAACTCCAGTCTCTCCACACACCTCGAACTCCCGTCTCTCCACACACCTCGAACTCCCGTCTCTCCACAAACCTCGAACTCCCCCCTCTCCACACACCTCGAACTCCCGTCTCTCCACACACCTCGAACTCTCCTGTCTCCACACACCTCGAACTCCCCCGTCCACACACCTCGAACTCCCGTCTCTCCACACACCTCGATCTCCCGTCTCTCCACACACCTCGAACTCCCTCTCTCCACACACCTCGAACTCCCGTCTCTCCACACACCTCGAACTCCCGTCTCTCCACACACCTCGAACTCCCGTCTCTCCACACACCTCGAACTCCCGTCTCTCCACACACCTCGAACTCCCCCTGTCCACACACATCGAACTCCCGTCTCTCCACACACCTCGAACTCCAGTCTCTCCACATACCTCGAACTCCCGTCTCTCCACACACCTCGAACTCCCGTCTCTCCACACACCTCGAACTCCCGTCTCTCCACACATCTCGAACTCCCGTCTCTCCACACACCTCGAACTCCCGTCTCTCCACACACCTCGAACTCCCGTCTCTCCACACACCTCGAACTCCCGTCTCTCCACACACCTCGAACTCCTGTCTCTCCACACACCTCGAACTCCCGTCTCTCCACACACCTCGAACTCCCCCTCTCCACGCACCTCGAACTCCAGTCTCTCCACGCACCTCGAACTCCCATCTCCCCACACACCTCGATCTCCCGTCTCTCCACACACCTCGAACTCCCGTCTCTCCACACACCTCGAACTCCCGCCTCTCCACACAACTCGAACTCCCGCCTCTCCACACACCTCGAACTCCCGTCTCTCCACACACCTCGAACTCCCGTCTCTCCACACACCTCGAACTCCCGTCTCTCCACACACCTCGAACTCCCGTCTCTCCACACACCTCGAACTCCCACCTCTGCACACATCTCGAACTCCCGTCTCTCCACACACCTCGAACTCCAGTCTCTCCACACACCTCGAACTCCTGTCTCTCCACACACCTCGAACTCCCCCTCTCCACATACCTCGAACTCCCGTCTCTCCACACACCTCGAACTCCCGTCTCTCCACACAGCTCGAACTCCCGTTTCTCCACACACCTCGAACTCCCGTCTCTCCACACACCTCGAACTCCCGTCTCCCCACACACCTCGAACTCCCGTCTCCCCACACACCTCGAACTCCCGTCTCTCCACACACCTCGAACTTCCGTCTCTGCACACACCTCGAGCTTCCGTCTCTGCACACACCTCGAACTCCCCCTGTCCACACACCTCGAACTCCCGTTTCTCCACACACCTCGAACTCCCGTCTCTCCACACACAAGAACACCCGTCTCTCCACACACCTCGAACTCCCGTCTCTCCACACACCTCGAACTCCCGTCTCTCCACACACCTCGAACTCCCGTCTCTCCACACACCTCGAACTCCCGTCTCTCCACACACCTCGAACTCCCGTCTCTCCACACACCTCGAACTCCCGTCTCTCCACACACCTCGAACTCCCGTCTCTCCACACACCTCGAACTCCCGTCTCTCCACACACCTCGAACTCCCGTCTCTCCACACACCTCGAACTCCCGTCTCTCCACACACCTCGAACTCCCGTCTCTCCACACACCTCGAACACTCCTGTCTCCACACACCTCGAACTCCCCCGTCCACACACCTCGAACTCCCGACTCTACACACACCTCGAACTCCCGTCTCTCCACACACCTCGAACTCCCGTCTCTCCACACACCTCGAACTCCCCCTCTCTCCACACCTTGAACTCCCGTCTCTCCACACACCTCGAACTCCCGTCTCTCCACACACCTCGAACTCCCCCTCTCCACACACCTCGAACTTCCGTCTCTCTACACACCTCGAACTTCCGTCTCTGCACACTCCTCGAACTTCCGTCTCTGCACACACCTCGAACTCCCCCTGTCCACACACCTCGAACTCCCGTCTCTCCACACACCTCGAACTCCCGTCTCTCCACACACCTCGAACTCCCGTCTCTCCACACACCTCGAACTCCCGTCTCTCTACACACCTCGAACTCCCGTCTCTCCACAAACCTCGAACTCCCGTCTCTCCACACACCTCGAACTCCTGTCTCTCCACACACCTCGAACTCCTGTCTCTCCACACACCTCGAACTGCCGCCTCTCCACACAACTCGAACTCCCGTCTCTCCACACAACTCGAACTCCCGCCTCTCCACACACCTCGAACTCCCGTCTCTCCACACACCTCGAACTCCCCATGTCCACACACCTCGAACTCCCGTCTCTCCACGCACCTCGAACTCCCGTCTCCACACACCTCGAACTCCCGTCTCTCCACGCACCTCGAACTCCCCATGTCCACACACCTCGAACTGACGTCTCTCCACACACCTCGAACTGACGTCTCTCCACACACCTCGAACTCCCGTCTCTCCACACACCTCGAACTCCCGTCTCTCCGCACACCTCGAACTCCCCATGTCCACACACCTCGAACTCCCGTCTCTCCACGCACCTCGAATTCCCCATGTCCACACACCTCGAACTCCCGTCTCTCCACGCACCTCGAACTCCCCATGTCCACACACCTCGAACTCCCGTCTCTCCACACACCTCGTACTCCCGTCTCTCCACGCACCTCTACTCCCGCCTCCACACACCTCGGACTCCCCATGTCCACACACCTCGAACTCCCGTCTCTCCACACACCTCGAATTACCGTCTCCACACACCTCGAACTCCCGTCTCTCCACACACCTCGAACTCCCGTCTCTCCACGCACCTCGAACTCCCGTCTCTCCACGCACCTCGAACTCCCCATGTCCACACACCTCGAACTCCCGTCTCTCCACGCACCTCGAACTCCCCATGTCCACACACCTCGAACTGACGTCTCTCCACACACCTCGAACTGACGTCTCTCCACACACCTCGAACTCCCGTCTCTCCACACACCTCGAACTCCCGTCTCTCCGCACACCTCGAACTCCCCATGTCCACACACCTCGAACTCCCGTCTCTCCACGCACCTCGAACTCCCCATGTCCACACACCTCGAACTCCCGTCTCTCCACGCACCTCGAACTCCCCATGTCCACACACCTCGAACTCCCGTCTCTCCACACACCTCGAACTCCCGTCTCTCCACGCACCTCTACTCCCGCCTCCACACACCTCGAACTCCCCATGTCCACACACCTCGAACTCCCGTCTCTCCACGCACCTCAACTCCCGCCTCCACACACCTCGAACTCATGTCTCTCCACACACCTCGAACTGACGTCTCTCCACACACCTCGAACTCCGGTCTCTCCACACACCTCGAACTCCCGCCTCTCCACACACTTTGAACTCCCCCTCTCCACACACCTCGAACTCCCGCCTCTGCAAACACCTCTAACTCCAGTCTCTCCACACACCTCGAACTCGCGTCTCTCCACACACCTCGAACTCCCGTCTCTCCACACACCTCGAACTCCCCCGTCCACACACCTCGAACTCCCGTCTCTCCACACACCTCGAACTCCCGCCTCTCCACACACCTCGAACTCGCGTCTCTCCACACACCTCGAACTCTCCTGTCTCCACACACCTCGAATTCCCGTCTCTCCACACACCTCGAACTCCCGTCTCTCCACACACCTCGAACTCCCCCGTCCACACACCTCGAACTCCCGTCTCTCCAAACACCTCGAACTCACGTCTCTCCACACACCTCGAACTCCCCCTCTCCACACACCTCAAACTCCCGTCTCTCCACACACCTCGAACTCCCGTCTCTCCACACACCTCGAACTCCCGTCTCTCCACACACCTCGAACTCCCCCTCTCTCCACACCTCGAACTCCCGTCTCTCCACACACCTCGAACTCCCGTCTCTCCACACACTTGAAACTCCCTCTCTCCACACCTCTCGAACTCCTCCACTCCATACACTTCGAACTCCCGTCTCTCCACACACCTCGAAGTCCCCCTCTCCACACACCTCGAAGTCCCGTCTCTCCACACACCTCGAACTCCGTCTCTCCACACACCTCGAACTCCCCCTCTCCACACACCTCGAACTCCCATCTCTCCACACATCTCGAACTCCCGTCTCTCCACACACCTCGAACTCCCGTCTCTCCACACACCTCGAACTCCCGTCTCTCCAAACTCCTCGAACTCCCGTCTCTCCACACACCTCGAACTCCCGTCTCTCCACACACCTCGAACTCCCCCTCTCCACACACCTCAAACTCCCGTCTCTCCACACACCTCGAACTCCCGTCTCTCCACACACCTCGAACTCCCGTCTCTCCACACACCTCGAACTCCCGTCTCTCCTCACACCTCGAACTCCCGTCTCTCCACACACCTCGAACTCCCGTCTCTCCACACACCTCGAACTCCCGTCTCTCCACACACCTCGAACTCCCGTCTCTCCACACACTTCGAACTCCCGTCTCTCCACACACCTCGAACTCCTGTCTCTCTACACACCTCGAACTTCCGTCTCTGCACACTCCTCGAACTTCCATCTCTGCACACACCTCGAACTCCCCCTGTCCACACACCTCGAACTCCCGTCTCTCCACACACCTCGAACTCCCGTCTCTCCACACACCTCGAACTCCCGTCTCTCCACACACCTCGAACTCCCGTCTCTCCACACACCTCGAACTCCCGTCTCTCCACACACCTCGAACTCCCGTCTCTCCACACACCTCGAACTCCCGTCTCCCCACACACCTCGAACTCCCGTCTCTCCACACACCTCGAACTCCCGTCTCTCCACACACCTCGAACTCCCGTCTCTCCACACACCTCGAACTCCCGTCTCTCCACACACCTCGAACTCCCGTCTCTCCACACACCTCGAACTCCCGTCTCTCCACACACCTCGAACTCCCGTCTCTCCACACACCTCGAACTCTCCTGTCTCCACACACCTCGAACTCCCCCGTCCACACACCTCGAACTCCCGTCTCTCCACACACCTCGAACTCCCGTCTCTCCACACACCTCGAACTCCCGTCTCTCCACACACCTCGAACTCCCGTCTCTCCACACACCTCGAACTCCCGTCTCTCCACACACCTCGAACTCCCGTCTCTCCACACACCTCGAACTCCCCCTGTCCACACACATCGAACTCCCGTCTCTCAACGCACCTCGAACTCCCGTCTCTCCACACACCTCGAACTCCCGTCTCTCCACACACCTCGAACTCCCGTCTCTCCACACACCTCGAACTCCCGTCTCTCCACACACCTCGAACTCCCGTCTCTCCACACACCTCGAACTCCCGTCTCTCCACACACCTCGAACTCCCCCTCTCCACACACCTCGAACCCCAGTCTCTCCACACACCTCGAAATCCCGTCTCTCCACACACCTCGAACTCCCGTCTCTCCACACACCTCGAACTCCCGTCTCTCCACACACCTCGAACTCCCGTCTCTCCACACACCTCGAACTCCCGTCTCTCCACACACCTCGAACTCCCGTCTCTCCACACACCTCGAACTCCTGTCTCTCTACACACCTCGAACTTCCGTCTCTGCACACTCCTCGAACTTCCGTCTCTGCACACACCTCGAACTCCCCCTGTCCACACACATCGAACTCCCATCTCCACACACCTCGAACTCCCCCTGTCCACACACATCGAACTCCCGTCTCTCCACACACCTCGAACTCCCGTCTCTCCACACACCTCGAACTCTCGTCTCTCCACACACCTCGAACTCCCGTCTCTCCACACACCTCGAACTCCCGTCTCTCCACACACCTCGAACTCCCCCTCTCCACACACCTCGAACTTCCGTCTCTCCACACACCTCGAACTCCCCCTCTCCACACTCGTCGAACTTCCGTCTCTGCACACACCTCGAACTCCCCCTGTCCACACACCTCGAACTCCCGTCTCTCCACACACCTCGAACTCCCGTCTCTCCACACACCTCGAACTCCCGTCTCTCCACACACCTCGAACTCCCGTCTCTCCACACACCTCGAACTCCCGTCTCTCCACACACCTCGAACTCCCGTCTCTCCACACACCTCGAACTCCCGTCTCTCCACACACCTCGAACTCCCGTCTCTCCACACACCTCGAACTCCCGTCTCTCCACACACCTCGAACTCCCGTCTCTCCACACACCTCGAACTCCTGTCTCTCTACACACCTCGAACTTCCGTCTCTGCACACTCCTCGAACTTCCGTCTCTGCACACACCTCGAACTCCCCCTGTCCACACACCTCGAACTCCCCCTCTCCACACACCTCGAACTCCCGTCTCTGCACACACCTCGAACTCCTGTCTCTCCACACACTTTGAACTCCCCCTCTCCACACACCTCGAACTCCCGCCTCTGCAAACACCTCTAACTCCAGTCTCTCCACACACCTCGAACTCGCGTCTCTCCACACACCTCGAACTCCCGTCTCTCCACACACCTCGAACTCCCCCGTCCACACACCTCGAACTCCCGTCTCTCCACACACCTCGAACTCCCGCCTCTCCACACACCTCGAACTCCCGTCTCTCCACACACCTCGAACTCCCACTCTCCACACACCTCGAACTCCCCCTCTCCACACACCTCAAACTCCCGTCTCTCCACACACCTCGAACTCCCGTCTCTCCACACACCTCGAACTCCCGTCTCTCCACACACCTCGAACTCCCGTCTCTCCACACCTCGAACTCCCGTCTCTCCACACCTCGAACTCCCGTCTCTCCACACCTCGAACTCCCGTCTCTCCACACCTCGAACTCCCGTCTCTCCACACACCTCGAACTCCCCCTCTCCACACACCTCGAACTCCCGTCTCTCCACACACCTCGAACTCCCCCTCTCCACACACCTCGAACTCCCGTCTCTCCACACACCTCGAACTCCCGTCTCTCCACACACCTCGAACTCCCGTCTCTCCACACACCTCGAACTCCCGTCTCTCCACACACCTCGAACTCCCGTCTCTCCACACACCTCGAACTTCCCCTCTCCACACACCTCGAATTCCCGCCTCTCCACACATCTCGAACTCCCGTCTCTGCACACACCTCGAACTCCCGTCTCTCCACACACCTCGAACTCCCTTCTCTCCACACACCTCGAACTCCCGTCTCTCCACACACCTCGAACTCCCTTCTCTCCACACACTTCGAACTCCCGTCTCTCCACACACCTCGAACTCCCTTCTCTCCACACACCTCGAACTCACGTCTCTCCACACACCTCGAACTCCCCCTTCCACACACCTCGAACTCCCCCTCTCCACACACCTCGAACTCCCGTCTCTCCACACACCTCGAACTCACCCTCTTCAAATACCTCAAACTCCCGTCTCTCCACACACCTCGAACTCCAGTCTCTCCACACACCTCGAACTCCCGTCTCTCCACACACCTCGAACTCCCGTCTCTCCACACACCTCGAACTCCCCCTCTCCACATACCTCGAACTCCCGTCTCTCCACACACCTCGAACTCCCGTCTCTCCACACACCTCGAACTCCCCCTGTCCACACACCTCGAACTCCCGTCTCTCCACACACCTCGAACTCCCGTCTCTCCACACACCTCGAACTCCCGTCTCTCCACACACCTCGAACTCCCGTCTCTCCACACACCTCGAACTCCCGTCTCTCCACACACCTCGAACTCCCGTCTCTCCACACACCTCGAACTCCCGTCTCTCCACACACCTCGAACTCTCCTGTCTCCACACACCTCGAACTCCCCCGTCCACACACCTCGAACTCCCGTCTCTCCACACACCTCGAACTCCCGTCTCTCCACGCACCTCGAACTCCCGTCTCTCCACGCACCTCGAACTCCTGTCTCTCTACACACCTCGAACTTCCGTCTCTGCACACTCCTCGAACTTCCGTCTCTGCACACACCTCGAACTCCCCTTGTCCACACACATCGAACTCCCATCTCCACACACCTCGAACTCCCCCTGTCCACACACATCGAACTCCCGTCTCTCCACACACCTCGAACTCCCGACTCTACACACACCTCGAACTCCCGTCTCTCCACACACCTTGAACTCCCGTCTCTCCACACACCTCGAACTCCCGTCTCTCCACACACCTCGAACTCCCCCTCTCCACACACCTCGAACCTCCGTCTCTCCACACACCTCGAACTCCCGTCTCTCCACACTCCTCGAACTTCCGTCTCTGCACACACCTTGAACTCCCCCTGTCCACACACCTCGAACTCCCGTCTCTCCACACACCTCGAACTCCCGTCTCTCCACACACCTCGAACTCCCCCTCTCTCCACACCTCGAACTCCCGTCTCTCCACACACCTCGAACTCCCGTCTCTCCACACACTTCAAACTCCCTCTGTCCACACCTCTCGAACTCCTCCACTCCATACACTTCGAACTCCCGTCTCTCCACACACCTCGAAGTCCCCCTCTCCACACACCTCGAACTCCCGTCTCTCCACACACCTCGAACTCCGTCTCTCCACACACCTCGAACTCCCCCTCTCCACACACCTCGAACTCCCATCTCTCCACACACCTCGAACTCCCCCTCTCCACACACCTCGAACTCCCGTCTCTCCACACACCTCGAACTCCCGTCTCTCCAAACTCCTCGAACTCCCGTCTCTCCACACACCTCGAACTCCCGTCTCTCCACACACCTCGAACTCCCCCTCTCCACACACCTCAAACTCCTGTCTCTCCACACACCTCGAACTCCCGTCTCTCCACACACCTCGAACTCCCCCTCTCCACACACCTCGAACTCCCGTCTCTCCACACACCTCGAACTCCCGTCTCTCCACACACCTCGAACTCCCGTCTCTCCACACACCTCGAACTCCCGTCTCTCCACACACCTCGAACTCCCGTCTCTCCACACACCTCGAACTCCCGTCTCTCCACACACCTCGAACTCCCGTCTCTCCACACACCTCGAACTCCCGTCTCTCCACACACCTCGAACTCCCGTCTCTCCACACACCTCGAACTCCCGTCTCTCCACACACCTCGAACTCCCGTCTCTCCACACACCTCGAACTCCCGTCTCTCTACACACCTCGAACTTCCGTCTCTGCACACTCCTCGAACTTCCATCTCTGCACACACCTCGAACTCCCCCTGTCCACACACCTCGAACTCCCGTCTCTCCACACACCTCGAACTCCCGTCTCTCCACACACCTCGAACTCCCGTCTCGCCACACACCTCGAACTCCCGTCTCTCCACACACCTCGAACTCCCGTCTCTCCACACACCTCGAAATCCCCCTCTCCACACACCTCGAACTCCCGTCTCTCCACACACCTCGAACTCCCCCTCTCCACACACCTCGAACTCCCGTCTCTCCACACACCTCGAACTCCCGTCTCTCCACACACCTCGAACTCCCGTCTCTCCACACACCTCGAACTCCCGTCTCTCCACACACCTCGAACTCCCGTCTCTCCACACACCTCGAACTCCCCCTCTCCACACACCTCGAATTCCCGCCTCTCCACACACCTCGAACTCCCGTCTCTGCACACACCTCGAACTTCCGTCTCTCCACACACCTCGAACTCCCGTCTCTCCACACACCTCGAACTCCCGTCTCTCCACACACCTCGAACTCCCGTCTCTCCACACACCTCGAACTCCCGTCTCTCCACACACCTCGAACTCCCCCTCTCCACACACCTCGAATTCCCGCCTCTCCACACACCTCGAACTCCCGTCTCTCCACACACCTCGAACTCACCCTCTTCAAATACCTCGAACTCCCGTCTCTCCACACACCTCGAACTCCAGTCTCTCCACACACCTCGAACTCCCGTCTCTCCACACACCTCGAACTCCCGTCTCTCCACACACCTCGAACTCCCGTCTCTCCACACACCTCGAACTCCCCCTCTCCACATACCTCGAACTCCTGTCTCTCCACACACCTCGAACTCCCGTCTCGCCACACACCTCGAACTCCCCCTGTCCACACACCTCGAACTCCCGTCTCTCCACACACCTCGAACTCCCGTCTCTCCACACACCTCGAACTCCCGTCTCTCCACACACCTGGAACTCCCGTCTCTCCACACACCTCGAACTACCGTCTCTCCACACACCTCGAACTCCCGTCTCTCCACACACCTCGAACTCCCGTCTCTCCACACACCTCGAACTCCCGTCTCTCCACACACCTCGAACTCCCGTCTCTCCACACACCTCGAACTCTCCTGTCTCCACACACCTCGAACTCCCCCGTCCACACACCTCGAACTCCCGTCTCTCCACACACCTCGAACTCCCATCTCTCCACACACCTCGAACTCCCGTCTCTCCACACACCTGGAACTCCCGTCTTTCCACGCACCTCGAACTCCCGTCTCTCCACGCACCTCGAACTCCCGTCTCTCCACACACCTCGAACTCCCGTCTCTCCACACACCTCGAACTCCCGTCTCTCCACACACCTCGAACTCCCGTCTCTCCACACACCTCGAACTCCCGTCTCTCCACACACCTCGAACTCCCCCTCTCCACACACCTCGAACTCCCGTCTCTCCACACACCTCGAACTCCCGTCTCTCCACACACCTCGAACTCCCGTCTCTCCACACACCTCGAACTCCCGTCTCTCCACACACCTCGAACTCCCGTCTCTCCACACACCTCGAACTCCTGTCTCTCTACACACCTCGAACTTCCGTCTCTGCACACTCCTCGAACTTCCGTCTCTGCACACACCTCGAACTCCCCCTGTCCACACACATCGAACTCCCATCTCCACACACCTCGAACTCCCCCTCTCCACACACCTCGAACTCCCGTCTCTCCACACACCTCGAACTCCCGTCTCTCCACACACCTCGAACTCCCGTCTCTCCACACACCTCGAACTCCCGTCTCTCCACACACCTCGAACTCCCGTCTCTCCACACACATCGAACTTCCGTCTCTCTACACACCTTGAACTTCCATCTCTGCACACTCCTCGAACTTCCGTCTCTGCACACACCTCGAACTCCCCCTGTCCACACACCTCGAACTCCCGTCTCTCCACACACCTCGAACTCCCGTCTCTCCACACACCTCGAACTCCCGTCTCTCCACACACCTCGAACTCCCGTCTCTCCACACACCTCGAACTCCCGTCTCTCCACACACCTCGAACTCCCGTCTCTCCACACACCTCGAACTCCCGTCTCTCCACACACCTCGAACTCCCGTCTCTCCACACACCTCGAACTCCCGTCTCTCCACACACCTCGAACTCCCGTCTCTCCACACACCTCGAACTCCCGTCTCTCCACACACCTCGAACTCCTGTCTCTCTATACACCTCGAACTTCCGTCTCTGCACACTCCTCGAACTTCCGTCTCTGCACACACCTCGAACTCCCCCTGTCCACACACCTCGAACTCCACCTCTCCACACACCTCGAACTCCCGTCTCTGCACACACCTCGAACTCCCGTCTCTCCACACACTTTGAACTCCCCCTCTCCACACACCTCGAACTCCCGCCTCTGCAAACACCTCTAACTCCCGTCTCTCCACACACCTCGAACTCCCGCCTCTCCACACACCTCGAACTCCCGTCTCTCCACACACCTCGAACTCCCACTCTCCACACACCTCGAACTCCCCCTCTCCACACACCTCAAACTCCCGTCTCTCCACACACCTCGAACTCCCGTCTCTCCACACCTCGAACTCCCGTCTCTACACACCTCGAACTCCCGTCTCTCCACACACCTCGAACTCCCCCTCTCCACACACCTCGAACTCCCGTCTCTCCACACACCTCGAACTCCCCCTCTCCACACACCTCGAACTCCCGTCTCTCCACACACCTCGAACTCCCGTCTCTCCACACACCTCGAACTCCCGTCTCTCCACACACCTCGAACTCCCGTCTCTCCACACACCTCGAACTCCCGTCTCTCCACACACCTCGAACTCCCCCTCTCCACACACCTCGAATTCCCGCCTCTCCACACACCTCGAACTCCCGTCTCTGCACACACCTCGAACTCCCGTCTCTCTACACACCTCGAACTCCCTTCTCTCCACACACCTCGAACTCCCGTCTCTCCACACACCTCGAACTCCCTTCTCTCCACACACTTCGAACTCCCGTCTCTCCACACACCTCGAACTCCCTTCTCTCCACACACCTCGAACTCACGTCTCTCCACACACCTCGAACTCCCCCTCTCCACACACCTCGAACTCCCCCTCTCCACACACCTCGAACTCCCGTCTCTCCACACACCTCGATCTCACCCTCTTCAAATACCTCGAACTCCCGTCTCTCCACACACCTCGAACTCCAGTCTCTCCACACACCTCGAACTCCCGTCTCTCCACACACCTCGAACTCCCGTCTCTCCACACACCTCGAACTCCCCCTCTCCACATACCTCGAACTCCCGTCTCTCCACACACCTCGAACTCCCGTCTCTCCACACACCTCGAACTCCCCCTGTCCACACACCTCGAACTCCCGTCTCTCCACACACCTCGAACTGCCGTCTCTCCACACACCTCGAACTCCCGTCTCTCCACACACCTCGAACTCCCGTCTCTCCACACACCTCGAACTCCCGTCTCTCCACACACCTCGAACTCCCGTCTCTCCACACACCTCGAACTCCCGTCTCTCCACACACCTCGAACTCCCGTCTCTCCACACACCTCGAACTCCCGTCTCTCCACACACCTCGAACTCCCGTCTCTCCACACACCTCGAACTCTCCTGTCTCCACACACCTCGAACTCCCCCGTCCACACACCTCGAACTCCCGTCTCTCCACACACCTCGAACTCCCGTCTCTCCACGCACCTCGAACTCCCGTCTCTCCACACACCTCGAACTCCTGTCTCTCTACACACCTCGAACTTCCGTCTCTGCACACTCCTCGAACTTCCGTCTCTGCACACACCTCGAACTCCCCTTGTCCACACACATCGAACTCCCATCTCCACACACCTCGAACTCCCCCTGTCCACACACATCGAACTCCCGTCTCTCCACACACCTCGAACTCCCGACTCTACACACACCTCGAACTCCCGTCTCTCCACACACCTTGAACTCCCGTCTCTCCACACACCTCGAACTCCCGTCTCTCCACACACCTCGAACTCCCCCTCTCCACACACCTCGAACTTCCGTCTCTGCACACTCCTCGAACTTCCGTCTCTGCACACACCTCGAACTCCCCCTGTCCACACACCTCGAACTCCCGTCTCTCCACACACCTCGAACTCCCGTCTCTCCACTCACCTCGAACTCCCGTCTCTCCACACACCTCGAACTCCCGTCTCTCCACACACCTCGAACCCCCGTCTCTCCACACACCTCGAACTCCCCCTCTCCACACAACTCGAACTCCCACCTCTCCACACACCTCGAACTCCCGTCTCTCCACACACCTCGAACTCCCCCTCTCCACGCACCTCGAACTCCAGTCTCTCCACACACCTCGAACTCCCGTCTCTCCACACACCTCGAACTCCCGTCTCTCCACACACCTCGAACTCCCCCTCTCCACACACCTCGAACTCCCGTCTCTCCACACACCTCGAACTCCCCCTCTCTACACACCTCGAATTCCCGTCTCTCCACACACCTCGAACTCCCGTCTCTCCACACACTTCAAACTCCCCCTGTCCACACCTCTCGAACTCCTCCACTCCATACACTTCGAACTCCCGTCTCTCCACACACCTCGAAGTCCCCCTCTCCACACACCTCGAACTCCCGTCTCTCCACACACCTCGAACTCCGTCTCTCCACACACCTCGAACTCCCCCTCTCCACACACCTCGAACTCCCATCTCTCCACACACCTCGAACTCCCCATCTCCACACACCTCGAACTCCGGTCTCTCCACACACCTCGAACTCCCGTCTCTCCAAACTCCTCGAACTCCCGTCTCTCCACACACCTCGAACTCCCGTCTCTCCACACACCTCGAACTCCCCCTCTCCACACACCTCAAACTCCTGTCTCTCCACACACCTCGAACTCCCGTCTCTCCACACACCTCGAACTCCCCCTCTCCACACACCTCGAACTCCCGTCTCTCCACACACCTCGAACTCTCCTGTCTCCACACACCTCGAACTCCCCCGTCCAAACACCTCGAACTCCCGTCTCTCCACACACCTCGAACTCCCGTCTCTCCACACACCTCGAACTCCCGTCTCTCCACACACCTCGAACTCCCGTCTCTCCACACACCTCGAACTCCCGTCTCTCCACACACCTCGAACTCCCCCTGTCCACACACATCGAACTCCCGTCTCTCCACGCACCTCGAACTCCCGTCTCTCCACACACCTCGAACTCCCGTCTCTCCACACACCTCGAACTCCCGTCTCTCCACACACCTCGAACTCCCGTCTCTCCACACACCTCGAACTCCCCCTCTCCACACACCTCGAACTCCCGTCTCTCCACACACCTCGAACTCCCGTCTCTCCACACACCTCGAACTCCAGTCTCTCCACACACCTCGAACTCCCGTCTCTCCACACACCTCGAACTCCCGTCTCTCCACACACCTCGAACTCCAGTCTCTCCACACACCTCGAACTTCCATCTCTGCATACTCCTCGAACTTCCGTCTCTGCACACACCTCGAACTCCCCCTGTCCACACACATCGAACTCCCATCTCCACACACCTCGAACTCCCCCTGTCCACACACATCGAACTCCCGTCTCTCCACACACCTCGAACTCCCGTCTCTCCACACACCTCGAACTCCCGTCTCTCCACACACCTCGCTCCTCCCGTCTCTCCACACACCTCGAACTCCCGTCTCTCCACACACCTCGAACTCCCCCGTCCACACACCTCGAACTCCCGTCTCTCCACACACCTCGAACTCCCGCCTCTCCACACACCTCGAACTCCCGTCTCTCCACACACCTCGAACTCCCACTCTCCACACACCTCGAATTCCCGTCTCTCCACACACCTCGAACTCCCGTCTCTCCACACACCTCGAACTCCCCCGTCCACACACCTCGAACTCCCGTCTCTCCACACACCTCGAACTCCCGTCTCTCCACACACCTCGAACTCCCGTCTCTCCACACACCTCGAACTCCCGTCTCTCCACACACCTCGAACTCCCCCTCTCCACACACCTCAAACTCCCGTCTCTCCACACACCTCGGAATCCCGTCTCTCCACACACCTCGAACTCCCGTCTCTCCACACACCTCGAACTCCCGTCTCTCCACACCTCGAACTCCCGTCTCTCCACACCTCGAACTCCCGTCTCTCCACACCTCGAACTCCCGTCTCTCCACACCTCGAACTCCCGTCTCTCCACACACCTCGAACTCCCCTCTCCACACACCTCGAACTCCCCCTCTCCACACACCTCGAACTCCCGTCTCTCCACACACCTCGAACTCCCGTCTCTCCACACACCTCGAACTCCCGTCTCTCCACACACCTCGAACTCCCGTCTCTCCACACACCTCGAACTCCCGTCTCTCCACACACCTCGAACTCCCCCTCTCCACACACCTCGAATTCCCGCCTCTCCACACACCTCGAACTCCCGTCTCTGCATACACCTCGAACTCCCGTCTCTCCACACACCTCGAACTCCCTTCTCTCCACACACACACCTTGAACTCCCTTCTCTCCACACAGTTCGAACTCCCGTCTCTCCACACACCTCGAACTCCCTTCTCTCCGCACACCTCGAACTCACGTCTCTCCACACACCTCGAACTCCCCCTCTCCACACACATCGAACTCCCCCTCTCCACACACCTCGAACTCCCGTCTCTCCACACACTTCGAACTCACCCTCTTCAAATACCTCGAACTCCCGTCTCTCCACACACCTCGAACTCCAGTCTCTCCACACACCTCGAACTCCCGTCTCTCCACACACCTCGAACTCCCGTCTCTCCACACACCTCGAACTCCCCCTCTCCACATACCTCGAACTCCCGTCTCTCCACACACCTCGAACTCCCGTCTCTCCACACACCTCGAACTCCCCCTGTCCACACACCTCGAACTCCCGTCTCTCCACACACCTCGAACTCCCGTCTCTCCACACACCTCGAACTCCCGTCTCTCCACACACCTCGAACTCCCGTCTCTCCACACACCTCGAACTCCCGTCTCTCCACACACCTCGAACTCCCGTCTCTCCACACACCTCGAACTCCCATCTCTCCACACACCTCGAACTCTCCTGTCTCCACACACCTCGAACTCCCCCGTCCACACACCTCGAACTCCCGTCTCTCCACACACCTCGAACTCCCGTCTCTCCACGCACCTCGAACTCCCGTCTCTCCACACACCTCGAACTTCCGTCTCTGCACACTCCTCGAACTTCCGTCTCTGCACACACCTCGAACTCCCCTTGTCCACACACCTCGAACTTCCGTCTCTGCACACTCCTCGAACTCCCGTCTCTCCACACACCTCGAACTCCCGTCTCTTCACACACCTCGAACTCCCGTCTCTCCACACACCTCGAACTCCCGTCTCTCCAGACACCTCGAACTCCCGTCTCTCCACACACCTCGAACTCCCGTCTCTCCACACACCTCGAACTCCCGTCTCTCCACACACCTCGAACTCCCGTCTCTCCACACACCTCGAACTCCCGTCTCTCCACACACCTCGAACTCCCCCTCTCCACACACCTCGAACTTCCACTGTCCACACACCTCATACTCCCCCTCTCCACACACCTCGAACTCCCGTCTCCCCACACACCTCGAACTCCTGTCTCTCCACACACCTCGAACTCCCGTCTCTCCACACACCTCGAACTCCCGTCTCTGCACACACCTCGAACTCCCGTCTCTCCACACACTTTGAACTCCCGTCTCTCCACACACTTTGAACTCCCCCTCTCCACACACTTTGAACTCCCCCTCTCCACACACCTCGAACTCCCGCCTCTGCAAACACCTCTAACTCCCGTCTCTCCACACACCTCGAACTCCCGTCTCTCCACACACCTGGAGCTCCCCCTCTCCACACGCCTCGAACTCCCGTCTCTCCACACACCTCGAACTCCCGTCTCTCCACACACCTCGAACTCCCGTCTCTCCACACACCTCGAACTCCCGTCTCTCCACACACCTCGAACTCCCGTCTCTCCACACACCTCGAACTCCCGTCTCTCCACACACCTCGAACTCCCGTCTCTCCACACACCTCGAACTCCCGTCTCTCCACACACCTCGAACTCCCGTCTCTCCACACACCTCGAACTCCCGTCTCTCCACACACCTCGAACTCCCGTCTCCCCACACACCTCGAACTCCCGTCTCTCCACACACCTCGAACTCCCGTCTCTCCACACACCTCGAACTCCCGTCTCTCCACACACCTCGAACTCCCGTCTCTCCACACACCTCGAACTCCCGTCTCTCCACACACCTCGAACTCCCGTCTCTCCACACACCTCGAACTCCCGTCTCTCCACACACCTCGAACTCCCGTCTCTGCACACACCTCGAACTCCCGTCGCTCCTCACACCTCGAACTCCCGTCTCTCCACACACCTCGAACTCCCGTCTCTCCACACACCTGGAATTCCCGTCTCCCCACACACCAGGAATTCCCCTCACCTCACACACCAGGAATTACCGTCTCCCCACACACCTCGAACTCCCCCTCTACACACACCTCGAACTCCCGTCTCTCCACACACCTCGAACTCCCGTCTCTCCACACACCTCGAACTCCCGTCTCTCCACACACCTCGAACTCCCGTCGCTCCACACACCTCGAACTCCCCCTCTCCACACACCTCGAACTCCCCCTCTTCACACACCTCGAACTCCCGTCTCTCCACACACCTCGAACTCCCGTCTCTCCACACACCTCGAACTCCCGTCTCTCCACACACCTCGAACTCCCGTCTCTCCACACACCTCGAACTCCCGTCTCTCCACACACCTCGAACTCCCGTCTCTCCACACACCTCGAACTCCCGTCTCTCCACACACCTCGAACTCCCGTCTCTCCACACACCTCGATCTCCCGTCTCTACACACACCTCGAACTCCCGTCTCTCCACACACCTCGAACTCCCGTCTCTGCACACACCTCGAACTCCCGTCTCTCCTCACACCTCGAACTCCCGTCTCTCCACACACCTCGAACTCCCGTCTCTCTACACACCTCGAACTCCCGCCTCTCCTCACACCTCGAACTCCCGCCTCTCCTCACACCTCGAACTCCCGTCTCTCTACACACCTCGAACTTCCGCCTCTCCACACAGCTCGATCTCCCCCTCTCCACACACCTCGAACTTCCGTCTCTCCACACACCTCGAACTCCCGTCTCTCCACACACCTCGAACTCCCGTCTCTCCACACACCTCGAACTCCCGTCTCGCCACAGACCTCGAACTCCCGCCTCTCCACAGAACTCGAACTTCCGTCTCTCCACACACCTCGAACTCCCGCCTCTCCACAGACCTCGAACTCCCGCCTCTCCACAGACCTCGAACTTCCGTCTCTCCACACACCTCGAACTCCCGCCTCTCCACACACCTGGAATTCCCGTCTCCCCACACACCAGGAATTCCCCTCTCCTCACACAGCTCGAACTCCCGTCTCTCCACACACCTGGAACTCCCGTCTCTCCACACACCTGGAACTCCCGTCTCTCCACACACCTCGAACTCCCCCTCTCCACACACCTCGAACTCCCCCTCTTCACACACCTCGAACTCCCGTCTCTCCACACACCTCGAACTCCCGTCTCTCCACACACCTCGAACTCCCGTCTCCCCACACACCTCGAACTCCCGTCTCTCCACACACCTCGAACTCCCGTCTCCCCACACACCTCGAACTCCCGTCTCTCCACACACCTCGAACTCCCGTCTCTCCACACACCTCGAACTCCCGTCTCTGCACACACCTCGAACTCCCGTCTCTGCACACACCTCGAAGTCCCGTCTCTCCACACACCTCGAACTCCCGTCTCTCCACACACCTCGAACTCCCGTCTCTCCACACACCTCGAACTCCCGTCTCTGCACACACCTCGAAGTCCCGTCTCTCCACACACCTCGAACTCCCGTCTCTCCACACACCTCGAACTCCCGTCTCTGCACACACCTCGAAGTCCCATCTCTCCACACACCTCGAACTCCCGTCTCTCCACACACCTCGAACTCCCGTCTCTCCACACACCTCGAACTCCCGTCTCCCCACACACCTCGAACTCCCGTCTCTCCACACACCTCGAACTCCCGTCTCTCCACACACCTCGAACTCCCGTCTCTCCACACACCTCGAACTCCCGTCTCTGCACACACCTCGAAGTCCCATCTCTCCTCACACCTCGAACTCCCGTCTCTCTACACACCTCGAACTCCCCCTGTCCACACACCTCGAACTCCCGTCTCCCTACACACTTCGAACTCCCGTCTCCCTACACACCTCGAACTTCCGCCTCTCCACACAGCTCGATCTCCCCCTCTCCACACACCTCGAACTCCCTCTCTCCACACACCTCGAACTTCCGTCTCCCTACACACCTCGAACTCCCGTCTCTCCACACACCTCGAACTCCCCCTCTCCACACACCTCGAACTTCCGTCTCTCCACACACCTCGAACTCCCGCCTCTCCACACACCTCGAACTCCCGCATCTCCACACACCTCGAACTCCCGCCTCTCTACAGACCTCGAACTCCCGCCTCTCCACAGACCTCGAACTCACATCTCTCCACACACCTCGAACTCCCGTCTCCCCACACACCTCGAACTCCCCCTGTCCACACACCTCGAACTCCCGTCTCTGCACACACCTCGATCTCCCGTCTCTCCACACAGCTCGAACTCCCGTCTCTCCACACACCTCGAAAACCCGTCTCTGCACACACCTCGATCTCCCCCTGTCCACACACCTTGAACTCCCGTCTCTCCACACACCTCGAACTCCCGTCTCTGCACACACCTCGATCTCCCCCTGTCCACACACCTTGAACTCCCGTCTCTCCACACACGTCGAACTCCCGTCTCTCCAAACACCTCGAACTCCCCTCTCCACACACCTCGAACTCCCGCCTCTCCACACACCTCGAACTCCCGCCTCTCCACACACGTCGAACTCCCGTCTCTCCACACACCTCGAACTCCCCCTGTCCACACACCTCGAACTCCCGTCTCTCCACACACCTCGAACTCCCGTCTCTCCACACACCTCGAACTCCCGTCTCTCCACACAGCTCGAACTCCCGTCTCTCCACACACCTCGAACTCCCGTCTCTCCACACACCTCGAACTGCCGCCTCTCCACACAACTCGAACTCCCGTCTCTCCACACACCTCGAACTCCCCCTCTCCACACAACTCGAACTCCCGCCTCTCCACACACCTCGAACTCCCGTCTCTCCACACACCTCGAACTCCCCCTCCCCACGTACCTCGAACTTCGGTCTCTCCACACACCTCGAACTCCCGTCTCTCCACTCACCTCGAACTCCCCCTCTCCACACACCTCGAACTCCCCCTCTCCACACACCTCGAACTCCCCCTCTCCACACACCTCGAACTCCCGTCTCTCCACACACCTCGAACTCCCGTCTCTTCACACACCTCGAACTCCCGTCTCTCCACACACCTCGAACTCCCGTCTCTCCAGACACCTCGAACTCCCGTCTCTCCACACACCTCGAACTCCCGTCTCTCCACACACCTCGAACTCCCGTCTCTCCACACACCTCGAACTCCCGTCTCTCCACACACCTCGAACTCCCGTCTCTCCACACACCTCGAACTCCCCCTCTCCACACACCTCGAACTTCCCCTGTCCACACACCTCATACTCCCCCTCTCCACACACCTCGAACTCCCGTCTCCCCACACACCTCGAACTCCTGTCTCTCCACACACCTCGAACTCCCTTCTCTCCACACACCTCGAACTCCCGTCTCTGCACACACATCGAACTCCCGTCTCTCCACACACTTTGAACTCCCCCTCTCCACACACCTCGAACTCCCGCCTCTGCAAACACCTCTAACTCCCGTCTCTCCACACACCTCGAACTCCCGTCTCTCCACACACCTGGAGCTCCCCCTCTCCACACGCCTCGAACTCCCGTCTCTCCACACACCTCGAACTCCCGTCTCTCCACACACCTCGAACTCCCGTCTCTCCACACACCTCGAACTCCCGTCTCTCCACACACCTCGAACTCCCGTCTCTCCACACACCTCGAACTCCCGTCTCTCCACACACCTCGAACTCCCGTCTCTCCACACACCTCGAACTCCCGTCTCTGCACACACCTCGAACTCCCGTCGCTCCACACACCTCGAACTCCCGTCTCTCCACACACCTCGAACTCCCCCTCTTCACACACCTCGAACTCCCGTCTCTCCACACACATCGAACTCCCGTCTCTCCGCACACCTCGAACTCCCGTCTCTCCGCACACCTCGAACTCCCGTCTCTCCGCACACCTCGAACTCCCGTCTCTCCGCACACCTCGAACTCCCGTCTCTCCGCACACCTCGAACTCCCGTCTCTCCACACACCTCGAACTCCCGTCTCTCCACACACCTCGAACTCCCGTCTCTCCACACACCTGGAATTCCCGTCTCCCCACACACCAGGAATTCCCCTCTCCTCACACACCAGGAATTACCGTCTCCCCACACACCTCGAACTCCCCCTCTACACACACCTCGAACTCCCGTCTCTCCACACACCTCGAACTCCCGTCTCTCCACACACCTCGAACTCCCGTCTCTCCACACACCTCGAACTCCCCCTCTCCACACACCTCGAACTCCCCCTCTTCACACACCTCGAACTCCCGTCTCTCCACACACCTCGAACTCCCGTCTCTCCACACACCTCGAACTCCCGTCTCTCCACACACCTCGAACTCCCGTCTCTCCACACACCTCGATATCCCGTCTCTACACACACCTCGAACTCCCGTCTCTCCACACACCTCGAACTCCCGTCTCTCCACACACCTCGAACTCCCGTCTCTGCATACACCTCGAACTCCCGTCTCTCCACACACCTCGAACTCCCTTCTCTCCACACACACACCTCGAACTCCCTTCTCTCCATACACTTCGAACTCCCGTCTCTCCACACACCTCGAACTCCCTTCTCTCCGCACACCTCGAACTCACGTCTCTCCACACACCTCGAACTCCCCCTCTCCACACACATCGAACTCCCCCTCTCCACACACCTCGAACTCCCGTCTCTCCACACACTTCGAACTCACCCTCTTCAAATACCTCGAACTCCCGTCTCTCCACACACCTCGAACTCCAGTCTCTCCACACACCTCGAACTCCCGTCTCTCCACACACCTCGAACTCCCGTCTCTCCACACACCTCGAACTCCCCCTCTCCACATACCTCGAACTCCCGTCTCTCCACACACCTCGAACTCCCGTCTCTCCACACACCTCGAACTCCCCCTGTCCACACACCTCGAACTCCCGTCTCTCCACACACCTCGAACTCCCGTCTCTCCACACACCTCGAACTCCCGTCTCTCCACACACCTCGAACTCCCGTCTCTCCACACACCTCGAACTCCCGTCTCTCCACACACCTCGAACTCCCGTCTCTCCACACACCTCGAACTCTCCTGTCTCCACACACCTCGAACTCCCCCGTCCACACACCTCGAACTCCCGTCTCTCCACACACCTCGAACTCCCGTCTCTCCACACACCTCGAACTTCCGTCTCTGCACACTCCTCGAACTTCCGTCTCTGCACACACCTCGAACTCCCCTTGTCCACACACATCGAACTCCCATCTCCACACACCTCGAACTCCCCCGTCCACACACCTCGAACTCCCGTCTCTCCACACACCTCGAACTCCCGTCTCTCCACACACCTCGAACTCCCGTCTCTCCACACACCTCGAACTCCCGTCTCTCCACACACCTCGAACTCCCGTCTCTCCACACACCTCGAACTCCCGTCTCTCCACACACCTCGAACTCCCGTCTCTCCACACACCTCGAACTCCCGTCTCTCCACACACCTCGAACTCCCGTCTCTCCACACACCTCGAACTCCCGTCTCTCCACACACCTCGAACTCCCGTCTCTCCACACACCTCGAACTGCCGCCTCTCCACACAACTCGAACTCCCGTCTCTCCACACACCTCGAACTCCCCCTCTCCACACAACTCGAACTCCCACCTCTCCACACACCTCGAACTCCCGTCTCTCCACACACCTCGAACTCCCCCTCTCCACGCACCTCGAACTCCCGTCTCTCCACACACCTCGAACTCCCGTCTCTCCACACACCTCGAACTCCCGTCTCTCCACACACCTCGAACTCCCGTCTCTCCACACACCTCGAACTCCCCCCTCTCCACACACCTCGAACTCCCCCTCTCCACACACCTCGAACTCCCGTCTCTCCACACACCTCGAACTCCCCCTCTCTACACACCTCGAACTCCCGTCTCTCCACACACCTCGAACTCCCCCTCTCCACGCACCTCGAACTCCCGTCTCTCCACACACCTCGAACTCCCGTCTCTCCACACACCTCGAACTCCCCCTCTCCACACACCTCGAACTCCCGTCTCTCCACACACCTCGAACTCCCGTCTCTCCACACACCTCGAACTCCGGTCTCTCCACACACCTTGAACTCCTGTCTCTCCACACACCTCGAACTCCCCCTCTCCACACACCTCGAACTCCCCCTCTCCACACACCTCGAACTCCCCGTCTCCACAAACCTCGAACTTCGGTCTCTCCACACACCTCGAACTCCCGTCTCTCCACTCACCTCGAACTCCCCCTCTCCACACACCTCGAACTCCCCCTCTCCACACACCTCGAACTCCCCCTCTCCACATACCTCGAACTCCCATCTCTCCACACACCTCGAACTCCCGTCTCTCCACACACCTCGAACTCCCGTCTCTCCACACACCTCGAACTCCCGTCTCTCCACACACCTCGAACTCCCGTCTCTCCACACACCTCGAACTCCCGTCTCTCCACACACCTCTCAACTCCTGTCTCTCCACACACCTCGAACTCCCGTCACTCCACACACCTCGAACTCCCGTCTCTCCACAAACCTCGAACTCCCGTCTCTCCACACACCTCGAACTCCCGCCTCTCCTCACACCTCGAACTCCCGTCTCTCCACACACCTCGATCTCCCCCTCTCCACACACCTCGAACTCGCCCTCTCCACACACCTCGAACTTCCGTCTCTCCACACACCTCGAACTCCCGTCTCTCCACACACCTCGAACTCCCGCATCTCCACACACCTCGAACTCCCGCCTCTCCACAGACCTCGAACTCCCGCCTCTCCACAGACCTCGAACTCACGTCTCTCCACACACCTCGAACTCCCCTCTCTCCACACACCTCGAACTCCCGCCTCTCCACACACCTCGAACTCCCCCAGTCCACACACCTCGAACTCCCGTCTCTGCACACACCTCGATCTCCCCCTGTCCACACACCTCGAACTCCCGTCTCTCCACACAGCTCGAACTCCCGCCTCTCCACAGACCTCGAACTCACGTCTCTCCACACACCTTGAACTCCCGTCTCTGCACACACCTCGATCTCCCCCTGTCCACACACCTTGAACTCCCATCTCTCCACACACATCGAACTCCCGCCTCTCCACACACCTCGAACTCCCGTCTCTCCACACACCTCGAACTCCCGTCTCTCCACACACCTCGAACTCCCGTCTCTCCACACACCTCGAACTCCCGTCTCCCCACACACCTCGAACTCCCGTCTCTCCACACACCTCGAACTCCCGTCTCTCCACACACCTCGAACTCCCGTCTCTCCACACACCTCGAACTCCCGTCTCTGCACACACCTCGAAATCCCGTCTCTCCTCACACCTCGAACTCCCGTCTCTGCACACACCTTGAACTCCCGTCTCTCTACACACCTCGAACTCCCCCTGTCCACACACCTCGAACTCCCGTCTCCCTACACACCTCGAACTTCCGCTTCTCCACACAGCTCGATCTCCCCCTCTCCACACACCTCGAACTCCCCCTCTCCACACACCTCGAACTTCCGTCTCCCTACACACCTCGAACTCCCGTCTCTCCACACACCTCGAACTCCCCCTCTCCACACACCTCGAACTTCCGTCTCTCCACGCACCTCGAACTCCCGCCTCTCCACACACCTCGAACTCCCGCATCTCCACACACCTCGAACTCCCGCCTCTCTACAGACCTCGAACTCCCGCCTCTCCACAGACCTCGAACTCACGTCTCTCCACACACCTCGAACTCCCGTCTCCCCACACACCTCGAACTCCCCCTGTCCACACACCTCGAACTCCCGTCTCTGCACACACCTCGATCTCCCGTCTCTCCACACAGCTCGAACTCCCGTCTCTCCACACACCTCGAAAACCCGTCTCTGCACACACCTCGATCTCCCGTCTCTCCACACAGCTCGAACTCCCGTCTCTCCACACACCTCGAACTCCCGTCTCTGCACACACCTCGATCTCCCCCTGTCCACACACCTTGAACTCCCGTCTCTCCACACACCTCGAACTCCCGTCTCTCCACACACGTCGAACTCCCGTCTCTCCAAACACCTCGAACTCCCCTCTCCACACACCTCGAACTCCCGCCTCTCCACACACCTCGAACTCCCGCCTCTCCACACACGTCGTACTCCCGTCTCTCCACACACCTCGATCTCCCCCTGTCCACACACCTCAAACTCCCGTCTCTCCACACACCTCGAACTCCCGTCTCTCCACACACCTCGAACACCCGTCTCTCCACACACCTCGAACTCCCGTCTCTCCACACACCTCGAACTCCCGTCTCTCCACACACCTCGAACTCCCGTCTCTCCACACACCTCGATCTCCCGTCTCTCCGCACACCTCGAACTCCCGTCACTCCGCACACCCCGAACTCCCGTCTATCCGCACACCTCGAACTCCCGTCTCTCCGCACACCTCGAACTCCCGTCTCTCCGCACACCTCGAACTCCCGTCTCTCCGCACACCTCGAACTCCCGTCTCTCCGCACACCTCGAACTCCCGTCTCTCCGCACACCTCGAACTCCCGTCTCTGCACACACCTCGAACTCCCGTCGCTCCACACACCTCGAACTCCCCCTCTTCACACACCTCGAACTCCCGTCTCTCCACACACCTCGAACTCCCGTCTCTCCACACACCTCGAACTCCCGTCTCTCCACACACCTCGAACTCCCGTCTCTCCACACACCTCAAACTCCCGTCTCTCCACACACCTCGAACTCCCGTCTCTCCGCACACCTCGAACTCCCGTCTCTCCGCACACCTCGAACTCCCGTCTCTCCGCACACCTCGAACTCCCGTCTCTCCGCACACCTCGAACTCCCGTCTCTCCGCACACCTCGAACTCCCCCTCTCCACACACCTCGAACTCCCCCTCTTCACACACCTCGAACTCCCGTCTCTCCACACATCTCGAACTCCCGTCTCTCCACACACCTCGAACTCCCGTCTCTCCACACACCTCGAACTCCCGTCTCGCCACACACCTCGAACTCCCGTCGCTCCACACACCTCGAACTCCCGTCGCTCCACACACCTCGAACTCCCGTCTCCCCACACACCTCGAACTCCCCATCTCCACACACCTCGAACTCCCGTCTCCCCACACACCTCGAACTCCAGTCTCTCCACACACCTCGAACTCCCGTCTCTCCACACACCTCGAACTCCCGTCTCTCCACACACCTCGAACTCCCGTCTCTCCACACACCTCGAACTCCCGCCTCTCCTCACACCTCGAACTCCCGTCTCTCCACACACCTCGATCTCCCCCTCTCCACACACCTCGAACTCGCCCTCTCCACACACCTCGAACTTCCGTCTCTCCACACACCTCGAACTCCCGTCTCTCCACACACCTCGAACTCCCGCATCTCCACACACCTCGAACTCCCGCCTCTCCACAGACCTCGAACTCCCGCCTCTCCACAGACCTCGAACTCACGTCTCTCCACACACCTCGAACTCCCCTCTCTCCACACACCTCGAACTCCCGCCTCTCCACACACCTCGAACTCCCCCTGTCCACACACCTCGAACTCCCGTCTCTGCACACACCTCGATCTCCCCCTGTCCACAGACCTCGAACTCCCGCCTCTCCACAGACCTCGAACTCACGTCTCTCCACACACCTTGAACTCCCGTCTCTGCACACACCTCGATCTCCCCCTGTCCACACACCTTGAACTCCCGTCTCTCCACACACATCGAACTCCCGCCTCTCCACACACCTCGAACTCCCGTCTCTCCACACACCTCGAACTCCCGTCTCTCCACACACCTCGAACTCCCGTCTCTCCACACACCTCGAACTCCCGTCTCCCCACACACCTCGAACTCCCGTCTCTCCACACACCTCGAACTCCCGTCTCTCCACACACCTTGAACTCCCGTCTCTCTACACACCTCGAACTCCCCCTGTCCACACACCTCGAACTCCCGTCTCCCTACACACCTCGAACTCCCGTCTCCCTACACACCTCGAACTTCCGCTTCCCCACACAGCTCGATCTCCCCCTCTCCACACACCTCGAACTCCCCCTCTCCACACACCTCGAACTTCCGTCTCCCTACACACCTCGAACTCCCGTCTCTCCACACACCTCGAACTCCCCCTCTCCACACACCTCGAACTTCCGTCTCTCCACGCACCTCGAACTCCCGCCTCTCCACACACCTCGAACTCCCGCATCTCCACACACCTCGAACTCCCGCCTCTCTACAGACCTCGAACTCCCGCCTCTCCACAGACCTCGAACTCACGTCTCTCCACACACCTCGAACTCCCCCTGTCCACACACCTCGAACTCCCGTCTCTGCACACACCTCGATCTCCCGTCTCTCCACACAGCTCGAACTCCCGTCTCTCCACACACCTCGAAAACCCGTCTCTGCACACACCTCGATCTCCCGTCTCTCCACACAGCTCGAACTCCCGTCTCTCCACACACCTCGAACTCCCGTCTCTGCACACACCTCGATCTCCCCCTGTCCACACACCTCGATCTCCCCCTGTCCACACACCTTGAACTCCCGTCTCTCCACACACCTCGAACTCCCGTCTCTCCACACACGTCGAACTCCCGTCTCTCCAAACACCTCGAACTCCCCTCTCCACACACCTCGAACTCCCGCCTCTCCACACACCTCGAACTCCCGCCTCTCCACACACGTCGAACTCCCGTCTCTCCACACACCTCGATCTCCCCCTGTCCACACACCTCGAACTCCCGTCTCTCCACACACCTCGATCTCCCGTCTCTCCACACACCTCGAACTCCCGCCTCTCCTCACACTTCGAACTCCCGTCTCTACACACACCTCGAACTCCCGTCTCTCCACACACCTCGAACTCCCGTCTCTCCACACACCTCGAACTCCCATCTCTCCACACACCTCGAACTCCCGCCTCTCCACACACCTCGACCTCCCGTCTCTCCACACACCTCGAACTCCCGTCTCTGAAGACACCTCGAACTCCCGTCTCTGAAGACACCTCGAACTCCCGTCTCTCCACACACCTCGAACTCCCGTCTCTCCACACACCTCGAATTCCCGTCTCTCCGCACACCCCGAACTCCCGTCTCTACACACACCTCGAACTCCCGTCTCTACACACACCTCGAACTCCCGTCTCTTCACACACCTCGAACTCCCATCTCTCCACACACCTCGAACTCCCGCCTCTCCACACACCTCGACCTCCCGTGTCTCCACACACCTCGAACTCCCGTCTCTGAAGACACCTCGAACACCCGTCTCTCCACACAGCTCGACCTCCCGTCTCTCCACACACCTCGAACTCCCATCTCTCCACACACCTCGAACTCCCGTCTCTCCGCACACCCCGAACTCCCGTCTATCCGCACACCTCGAACTCCCGTCTCTCCTCACACCTCGAACTCCCGTCTCTCTACACAACTCGAACTCCCGCCTCTCCTCACACCTCGAACTCCCGTCTCTCTTCCCAACTCGAACTCCCGTCTCTCCACACACCTCGAACTCCCGTCTCTCCACACACCTCGAACTCCCGCCTCTCCATACACCTCGAACTCCCGTCTATCCACACACCTCGAACTCCCGCATCTCCACACACCTCGAACTCCCGCCTCTCCACAGACCTCGAACTCCCGTCTCTCCACACACCTCGAACTCCCGTCTCTCCACACACCTCGAACTCCCGTCTCTCCACACACCTCGAACTCCCGTCTCTCCACACACCTCGATCTCCCGTCTCTCCACACACCTCGGACTCCCGTCACTCCGCACACCTCGAACTCCAGTCTCTCCTCACACCTCGAACTCCCGTCTCTCCACACACCTCGAACTCCCGCCTCTCCACACACCTCGAACTCCCGTCTCTCCACACACCTCGAACTCCCAAATCTCCACACACCTCGAACTCCCGCCTCTCCACAGACCTCGAACTCCCGTCTCTCCACACACCTCGAACTCCCGTCTCTCCACACACCTCGAACTCCCGTCTCTCCACACACCTCGAACTCCCGTCTCTCCACACACCTCGAACTCCCGTCTCTCCACACACCTCGATCTCCCGTCTCTCCACACACCTCGAACTCCCGCCTCTCCTCACACTTCGAATTCCCGTCTCTACACACACCTCGAACTCCCGTCTCTCCACACACCTCGAACTCCCGTCTCTCCACACACCTCGAACTCCCATCTCTCCACACACCTCGAACTCCCGCCTCTCCACACACCTCGACCTCCCGTCTCTCCACACACCTCGAACTCCCGTCTCTGAAGACACCTCGAACTCCCGCCTCTCCACACACCTCGAACTCCCGCCTCTCCACACACGTCGAACTCCCGTCTCTCCACACACCTCGATCTCCCCCAGTCCACACACCTCGAACTCCCGTCTCTCCACACACCTCGAACTCCCGTCTCTCCACACACCTCGAACTCCCGTCTCTCCACACACCTCGAACTCCCGTCTCTCCACACACCTCGATCTCCCGTCTCTCCACACACCTCGAACTCCCGTCTCTCCACACACCTCGAACTCCCGTCTCTCCACACACCTCGAACTCCCGTCTCTCCACACACCTCGAACTCCCGCCTCTCTACAGACCTCGAACTCCCGCCTCTCCACAGACCTCGAACTCACGTCTCTCCACACACCTCGAACTCCCGTCTCCCCACACACCTCGAACTCCCCCTGTCCACACACCTCGAACTCCCGTCTCTGCACACACCTCGATCTCCCGTCTCTCCACACAGCTCGAACTCCCGTCTCTCCACACACCTCGAAAACCCGTCTCTGCACACACCTCGATCTCCCGTCTCTCCACACAGCTCGAACTCCCGTCTCTCCACACACCTCGAACTCCCGTCTCTGCACACACCTCGATCTCCCCCTGTCCACACACCTTGAACTCCCGTCTCTCCACACACCTCGAACTCCCGTCTCTCCAAACACCTCGAACTCCCCTCTCCACACACCTCGAACTCCCGCCTCTCCACACACCTCGAACTCCCGCCTCTCCACACACGTCGAACTCCCGTCTCTCCACACACCTCGATCTCCCCCTGTCCACACACCTCAAACTCCCGTCTCTCCACACACCTCGAACTCCCGTCTCTCCACACACCTCGAACACCCGTCTCTCCACACACCTCGAACTCCCGTCTCTCCACACACCTCGAACTCCCGTCTCTCCACACACCTCGATCTCCCGTCTCTCCACACACCTCGAACTCCCGTCACTCCGCACACCCCGAACTCCCGTCTATCCGCACACCTCGAACTCCCGTCTCTCCGCACACCTCGAACTCCCGTCTCTCCGCACACCTCGAACTCCCGTCTCTCCGCACACCTCGAACTCCCGTCTCTCCGCACACCTCGAACTCCCGTCTCTCCGCACACCTCGAACTCCCGTCGCTCCACACACCTCGAACTCCCCCTCTTCACACACCTCGAACTCCCATCTCTCCACACACCTCGAACTCCCGTCTCTCCACACACCTCGAACTCCCGTCTCTCCACACACCTCGAACTCCCGTCTCTCCACACACCTCAAACTCCCGTCTCTCCACACACCTCGAACTCCCGTCTCTCCGCACACCTCGAACTCCCGTCTCTCCGCACACCTCGAACTCCCGTCTCTCCGCACACCTCGAACTCCCGTCTCTCCACACACCTGGAATTCCCGTCTCACCACACACCAGGAATTCCCCTCTCCTCACACACCAGGAATTCCCGTCTTCCCACACACCTCGAACTCCTTGTCTCCACACACCTCGAATTCCCGTCTCTCCACACACCTCGAACTCCCGCCTCTCCACACACCTCGAACTCCCGTCTCTCCGCACACCCCGAACTCCCGTCTATCCACACACCTCGAACTCCCGTCTCTCCGCACACCTCGAACTCCCGTCTCTCCACACACCTCGAACTCCCGTCTCCCCACACACCTCGAACTCCCGTCGCTCCACACACCTCGAACTCCCCCTCTCCACACACCTCGAACTCCCCCTCTTCACACACCTCGAACTCCCGTCTCTCCACACATCTCGAACTCCCGTCTCTCCACACACCTCGAACTCCCGTCTCTCCACACACCTCGAACTCCCGTCTCGCCACACACCTCGAACTCCCGTCGCTCCACACACCTCGAACTCCCGTCGCTCCACACACCTCGAACTCCCGTCTCCCCACACACCTCGAACTCCCCATCTCCACACACCTCGAACTCCCGTCTCCCCACACACCTCGAACTCCAGTCTCTCCACACACCTCGAACTCCCGTCTCTCCACACACCTCGAACTCCCGTCTCTCCACACACCTCGAACTCCCGTCTCTCCACACACCTCGAACTCCCGCCTCTCCTCACACCTCGAACTCCCGTCTCTCCACACACCTCGATCTCCCCCTCTCCACACACCTCGAACTCGCCCTCTCCACACACCTCGAACTTCCGTCTCTGCACACACCTCGAACTCCCGTCTCTCCACACACCTCGAACTCCCGCATCTCCACACACCTCGAACTCCCGCCTCTCCACAGACCTCGAACTCCCGCCTCTCCACAGACCTCGAACTCACGTCTCTCCACACACCTCGAACTCCCCTCTCTCCACACACCTCGAACTCCCGCCTCTCCACACACCTCGAACTCCCCTCTCTCCACACACCTCGAACTCCCGCCTCTCCACACACCTCGAACTCCCCCTGTCCACACACCTCGAACTCCCGTCTCTGCACACACCTCGATCTCCCCCTGTCCACACACCTCGAACTCCCGTCTCTCCACACAGCTCGAACTCCCACCTCTCCACAGACCTCGAACTCACGTCTCTCCACACACCTTGAACTCCCGTCTCTGCACACACCTCGATCTCCCCCTGTCCACACACCTTGAACTCCCGTCTCTCCACACACCTCGAACTCCCGTCTCTCCACACACATCGAACTCCCGCCTCTCCACACACATCGAACTCCCGCCTCTCCACACACCTCGAACTCCCGTCTCTCCACACACCTCGAACTCCCGTCTCTCCACACACCTCGAACTCCCGTCTCTCCACACACCTCGAACTCCCGTCTCCCCACACACCTCGAACTCCCGTCTCTCCACACACCTCGAACTCCCGTCTCTCCACACACCTCGAACTCCCGTCTCTCCACACACCTCGAACTCCCGTCTCTGCACACACCTCGAAATCCCGTCTCTCCTCACACCTCGGACTCCCGTCTCTGCACACACCTTGAACTCCCGTCTCTCTACACACCTCGAACTCCCCCTGTCCACACACCTCGAACTCCCGTCTCCCTACACACCTCGAACTCCCGTCTCCCTACACACCTCGAACTCCCCCTCTCCACACACCTCGAACTTCCGTCTCTCCACGCACCTCGAACTCCCGCCTCTCCGCACACCTCGAACTCCCGCATCTCCACACACCTCGAACTCCCGCCTCTCTACAGACCTCGAACTCCCGCCTCTCCACAGACCTCGAACTCACGTCTCTCCACACACCTCGAACTCCCGTCTCCCCACACACCTCGAACTCCCCCTGTCCACACACCTCGAACTCCCGTCTCTGCACACACCTCGATCTCCCGTCTCTCCACACAGCTCGAACTCCCGTCTCTCCACACACCTCGAAAACCCGTCTCTGCACACACCTCGATCTCCCGTCTCTCCACACAGCTCGAACTCCCGTCTCTCCACACACCTCGAACTCCCGTCTCTGCACACACCTCGATCTCCCCCTGTCCACACACCTCGATCTCCCCCTGTCCACACACCTTGAACTCCCGTCTCTCCACACACCTCGAACTCCCGTCTCTCCACACACGTCGAACTCCCGTCTCTCCAAACACCTCGAACTCCCCTCTCCACACACCTCGAACTCCCGCCTCTCCACACACCTCGAACTCCCGCCTCTCCACACACGTCGAACTCCCGTCTCTCCACACACCTCGATCTCCCCCTGTCCACACACCTCGAACTCCCGCCTCTCCTCACACTTCGAACTCCCGTCTCTACACACACCTCGAACTCCCGTCTCTCCACACACCTCGAACTCCCGTCTCTCCACACACCTCGAACTCCCATCTCTCCACACACCTCGAACTCCCGCCTCTCCACACACCTCGACCTCCCGTCTCTCCACACACCTCGAACTCCCGTCTCTGAAGACACCTCGAACTCCCGTCTCTGAAGACACCTCGAACTCCCGTCTCTCTTCCCAACTCGAACTCCCGTCTCTCCACACACCTCGAACTCCCGTCTCTCCACACACCTCGAACTCCCGCCTCTCCATACACCTCGAACTCCCGTCTATCCACACACCTCGAACTCCCGCATCTCCACACACCTCGAACTCCCGCCTCTCCACAGACCTCGAACTCCCGTCTCTCCACACACCTCGAACTCCCGTCTCTCCACACACCTCGAACTCCCGTCTCTCCACACACCTCGAACTCCCGTCTCTCCACACACCTCGATCTCCCGTCTCTCCACACACCTCGGACTCCCGTCACTCCGCACACCTCGAACTCCAGTCTCTCCTCACACCTCGAACTCCCGTCTCTCCACACACCTCGAACTCCCGCCTCTCCACACACCTCGAACTCCCGTCTCTCCACACACCTCGAACTCCCAAATCTCCACACACCTCGAACTCCCGCCTCTCCACAGACCTCGAACTCCCGTCTCTCCACACACCTCGAACTCCCGTCTCCCCACACACCTCGAACTCCCGTCTCTCCACACACCTCGAACTCCCGTCTCTCCACACACCTCGAACTCCCGTCTCTCCACACACCTCGAACTCCCGTCTCTCCACACACCTCGAACTCCCGTCTCTCCACACACCTCGAACTCCCGTCTCTCCACACACCTCGAACTCCCGTCTCTCCACACACCTCGATCTCCCGTCTCTCCACACACCTCGAACTCCCGCCTCTCCTCACACTTCGAACTCCCGTCTCTACACACACCTCGAACTCCCGTCTCTCCACACACCTCGAACTCCCGTCTCTCCACACACCTCGAACTCCCATCTCTCCACACACCTCGAACTCCCGCCTCTCCACACACCTCGACCTCCCGTCTCTCCACACACCTCGAACTCCCGTCTCTGAAGACACCTCGAACTCCCGCCTCTCCACACACCTCGAACTCCCGCCTCTCCACACACGTCGAACTCCCGTCTCTCCACACACCTCGATCTCCCCCAGTCCACACACCTCGAACTCCCGTCTCTCCACACACCTCGAACTCCCGTCTCTCCACACACCTCGAACTCCCGTCTCTCCACACACCTCGAACTCCCGTCTCTCCACACACCTCGATCTCCCGTCTCTCCACACACCTCGAACTCCCGTCTCTCCACACACCTCGAACTCCCGTCTCTCCACACACCTCGAACTCCCGTCTCTCCACACACCTCGAACTCCCGTCTCTCCACACACCTCGAACTCCCGTCTCTCCACACACCTCGATCTCCCGTCTCTCCACACACCTCGAACTCCCGCCTCTCCTCACACTTCGAACTCCCGTCTCTACACACACCTCGAACTCCCGTCTCTCCACACACCTCGAACTCCCGTCTCTCCACACACCTCGAACTCCCATCTCTCCACACACCTCGAACTCCCGCCTCTCCACACACCTCGACCTCCCGTCTCTCCACACACCTCGAACTCCCGTCTCTGAAGACACCTCGAACTCCCGTCTCTGAAGACACCTCGAACTCCCGTCTCTCCACACACCTCGAACTCCCGTCTCTCCACACACCTCGAATTCCCGTCTCTCCGCACACCCCGAACTCCCGTCTCTACACACACCTCGAACTCCCGTCTCTACACACACCTCGAACTCCCGTCTCTCCACACACCTCGAACTCCCATCTCTCCACACACCTCGAACTCCCGCCTCTCCACACACCTCGACCTCCCGTGTCTCCACACACCTCGAACTCCCGTCTCTGAAGACACCTCGAACACCCGTCTCTCCACACAGCTTGACCTCCCGTCTCTCCACACACCTCGAACTCCCATCTCTCCACACACCTCGAACTCCCGTCTCTCCGCACACCCCGAACTCCCGTCTATCCGCACACCTCGAACTCCCGTCTCTCCTCACACCTCGAACTCCCGTCTCTCTTCCCAACTCGAACTCCCGTCTCTCCACACACCTCGAACTCCCGTCTCTCCACACACCTCGAACTCCCGTCTCTGCACACACCTCGATCTCCCCCTGTCCACACACCTCGATCTCCCACTGTCCACACACCTTGAACTCCCGTCTCTCCACACACCTCGAACTCCCGTCTCTCCACACACGTCGAACTCCCGTCTCTCCAAACACCTCGAACTCCCCTCTCCACACACCTCGAACTCCCGCCTCTCCACACACCTCGAACTCCCGCCTCTCCACACACGTCGAACTCCCGTCTCTCCACACACCTCGATCTCCCCCTGTCCACACACCTCAAACTCCCGTCTCTCCACACACCTCGAACTCCCGTCTCTCCACACACCTCGAACTCCCGTCTCTCCACACACCTCGAACTCCCGTCTCTCCACACACCTCGAACTCCCGTCTCTCCACACACCTCGAACTCCCGTCTCTCCACACACCTCGATCTCCCGTCTCTCCACACACCTCGAACTCCCGCCTCTCCTCACACTTCGAACTCCCGTCTCTACACACACCTCGAACTCCCGTCTCTCCACACACCTCGAACTCCCGTCTCTCCACACACCTCGAACTCCCATCTCTCCACACACCTCGAACTCCCGCCTCTCCACACACCTCGACCTCCCGTCTCTCCACACACCTCGAACTCCCGTCTCTGAAGACACCTCGAACTCCCGTCTCTGAAGACACCTCGAACTCCCGTCTCTCCACACACCTCGAACTCCCGTCTCTCCGCACACCCCGAACTCCCGTCTCTACACACACCTCGAACTCCCGTCTCTACACACACCTCGAACTCCCGTCTCTCCACACACCTCGAACTCCCATCTCTCCACACACCTCGAACTCCCGCCTCTCCACACACCTCGACCTCCCGTGTCTCCACACACCTCGAACTCCCGTCTCTGAAGACACCTCGAACACCCGTCTCTCCACACAGCTCGACCTCCCGTCTCTCCACACACCTCGAACTCCCATCTCTCCACACACCTCGAACTCCCGTCTCTCCGCACACCCCGAACTCCCGTCTATCCGCACACCTCGAACTCCCGTCTCTCCTCACACCTCGAACTCCCGTCTCTCTACACAACTCGAACTCCCGCCTCTCCTCACACCTCGAACTCCCGTCTCTCTTCCCAACTCGAACTCCCGTCTCTCCACACACCTCGAACTCCCGTCTCTCCACACACCTCGAACTCCCGCCTCTCCATACACCTCGAACTCCCGTCTATCCACACACCTCGAACTCCCGCATCTCCACACACCTCGAACTCCCGCCTCTCCACAGACCTCGAACTCCCGTCTCTCCACACACCTCGAACTCCCGTCTCTCCACACACCTCGAACTCCCGTCTCTCCACACACCTCGATCTCCCGTCTCTCCACACACCTCGGACTCCCGTCACTCCGCACACCTCGAACTCCAGTCTCTCCTCACACCTCGAACTCCCGTCTCTCCACACACCTCGAACTCCCGCCTCTCCACACACCTCGAACTTCCGTCTCTCCACACACCTCGAACTCCCAAATCTCCACACACCTCGAACTCCCGCCTCTCCACAGACCTCGAACTCCCGTCTCTCCACACACCTCGAACTCCCGTCTCCCCACACACCTCGAACTCCCGTCTCTCCACACACCTCGAACTCCCGTCTCTCCACACACCTCGAACTCCCGTCTCTCCACACACCTCGAACTCCCGTCTCTCCACACACCTCGAACTCCCGTCTCTCCACACACCTCGAACTCCCGTCTCTCCACACACCTCGAACTCCCGTCTCTCCACACACCTCGAACTCCCGTCTCTCCACACACCTCGATCTCCCGTCTCTCCACACACCTCGAACTCCCGCCTCTCCTCACACTTCGAACTCCCGTCTCTACACACACCTCGAACTCCCGTCTCTCCACACACCTCGAACTCCCGTCTCTCCACACACCTCGAACTCCCATCTCTCCACACACCTCGAACTCCCGCCTCTCCACACACCTCGACCTCCCGTCTCTCCACACACCTCGAACTCCCGTCTCTGAAGACACCTCCAACTCCCGCCTCTCCACACACCTCGAACTCCCGCCTCTCCACACACGTCGAACTCCCGTCTCTCCACACACCTCGATCTCCCCCAGTCCACACACCTCGAACTCCCGTCTCTCCACACACCTCGAACTCCCGTCTCTCCACACACCTCGAACTCCCGTCTCTCCACACACCTCGAACTCCCGTCTCTCCACACACCTCGATCTCCCGTCTCTCCACACACCTCGAACTCCCGTCTCTCCACACACCTCGAACTCCCGTCTCTCCACACACCTCGAACTCCCGTCTCTCCACACACCTCGAACTCCCGTCTCTCCACACACCTCGAACTCCCGTCTCTCCACACACCTCGATCTCCCGTCTCTCCACACACCTCGAACTCCCGCCTCTCCTCACACTTCGAACTCCCGTCTCTACACACACCTCGAACTCCCGTCTCTCCACACACCTCGAACTCCCGTCTCTCCACACACCTCGAACTCCCATCTCTCCACACACCTCGAACTCCCGCCTCTCCACACACCTCGACCTCCCGTCTCTCCACACACCTCGAACTCCCGTCTCTGAAGACACCTCGAACTCCCGTCTCTGAAGACACCTCGAACTCCCGTCTCTCCACACACCTCGAACTCCCGTCTCTCCACACACCTCGAATTCCCGTCTCTCCGCACACCCCGAACTCCCGTCTCTACACACACCTCGAACTCCCGTCTCTACACACACCTCGAACTCCCGTCTCTCCACACACCTCGAACTCCCATCTCTCCACACACCTCGAACTCCCGCCTCTCCACACACCTCGACCTCCCGCGTCTCCACACACCTCGAACTCCCGTCTCTGAAGACACCTCGAACACCCGTCTCTCCACACAGCTCGACCTCCCGTCTCTCCACACACCTCGAACTCCCATCTCTCCACACACCTCGAACTCCCGTCTCTCCGCACACCCCGAACTCCCGTCTATCCGCACACCTCGAACTCCCGTCTCTCCTCACACCTCGAACTCCCGTCTCTCTACACAACTCGAACTCCCGCCTCTCCTCACACCTCGAACTCCCGTCTCTCTTCCCAACTCGAACTCCCGTCTCTCCACACACCTCGAACTCCCGTCTCTCCACACACCTCGAACTCCCGCCTCTCCATACACCTCGAACTCCCGTCTATCCACACACCTCGAACTCCCGCATCTCCACACACCTCGAACTCCCGCCTCTCCACAGACCTCGAACTCCCGTCTCTCCACACACCTCGAACTCCCGTCTCTCCACACACCTCGAACTCCCGTCTCTCCACACACCTCGAACTCCCGTCTCTCCACACACCTCGATCTCCCGTCTCTCCACACACCTCGGACTCCCGTCACTCCGCACACCTCGAACTCCAGTCTCTCCACACACCTCGAACTCCCGTCTCTCCACACACCTCGAACTCCCGTCTCTCCACACACCTCGAACTCCCGTCTCTCCACACACCTCGAACTCCCGTCGCTCCACACACCTCGAACTCCCCCTATCCACACACCTCGAACTCCCGCCTCTCCACACACCTCGAACTCCCGTCTCTCCACACACCTGGAGCTCCCCTACTCCACACGCCTCGAACTCCCGTCTCTCCACACACATCGAACTCCCGTCTCTCCACACACCTCGAACTCCCGTCTCTCCACACACCTCGAACTCCCGTCTCTCCACACACCTCGAGCTCCCGTCTCTCCACACACCTCGAACTCCCGTCTCTCCACACACCTCGAACTCCCGTCTCTCCACACACCTCGAACTCCCGTCTCTCCACACACATCGAACTCCCGTCTCTCCACACACCTCGAACTCCCGTCTCCCCACACACCTCGAACTCCCGTCGCTCCACACACCTCGAACTCCCCCTCTCCACACACCTCGAACTCCCCCTCTTCACACACCTCGAACTCCCGTCTCTCCACACACCTCGAACTCCCCCTCTCCACACACCTCGAACTCCCCCTCTTCACACACCTCGAACTCCCGTCTCTCCACACACCTCGAATTCCCTTCTCTCCGCACACCCCGAACTCCCGTCTCTACACACACCTCGAACTCCCGTCTCTACACACACCTCGAACTCCCGTCTCTCCACACACCTCGAACTCCCATCTCTCCACACACCTCGAACTCCCGCCTCTCCACACACCTCGACCTCCCGTGTCTCCACACACCTCGAACTCCCGTCTCTCCACACAGCTCGACCTCCCGTCTCTCCGCACACCTTGAACTCCCATCTCTCCACACACCTCGAACTCCCGTCTCTCTACACAACTCGAACTCCCGCCTCTCCTCACACCTCGAACTCCCGTCTCTCTTCCCAACTCGAACTCCCGTCTCTCCACACACCTCGAACTCCCGTCTCTCCACACACCTCGAACTCCCGCCTCTCCATACACCTCGAACTCCCGTCTATCCACACACCTCGAACTCCCGCATCTCCACACACCTCGAACTCCCGCCTCTCCACAGACCTCGAACTCCCGTCTCTCCACACACCTCGAACTCCCGTCTCTCCACACACCTCGAACTCCCGTCTCTCCACACACCTCGAACTCCCGTCTCTCCACACACCTCGATCTCCCGTCTCTCCACACACCTCGGACTCCCGTCACTCCGCACACCTCGAACTCCAGTCTCTCCTCACACCTCGAACTCCCGTCTCTCCACACACCTCGAACTCCCGCCTCTCCACACACCTCGAACTCCCGTCTCTCCACACACCTCGAACTCCCAAATCTCCACACACCTCGAACTCCCGCCTCTCCACAGACCTCGAACTCCCGTCTCTCCACACACCTCGAACTCCCGTCTCCCCACACACCTCGAACTCCCGTCTCTCCACACACCTCGAACTCCCGTCTCTCCACACACCTCGAACTCCCGTCTCTCCACACACCTCGAACTCCCGTCTCTCCACACACCTCGAACTCCCGTCTCTCCACACACCTCGAACTCCCGTCTCTCCACACAACTCGAACTCCCGTCTCTCCACACACCTCGATCTCCCGTCTCTCCACACACCTCGAACTCCCGCCTCTCCTCACACTTCGAACTCCCGTCTCTACACACACCTCGAACTCCCGTCTCTCCACACACCTCGAACTCCCGTCTCTCCACACACCTCGAACTCCCATCTCTCCACACACCTCGAACTCCCGCCTCTCCACACACCTCGACCTCCCGTCTCTCCACACACCTCGAACTCCCGTCTCTGAAGACACCTCGAACTCCCGCCTCTCCACACACCTCGAACTCCCGCCTCTCCACACACGTCGAACTCCCGTCTCTCCACACACCTCGATCTCCCCCAGTCCACACACCTCGAACTCCCGTCTCTCCACACACCTCGAACTCCCGTCTCTCCACACACCTCGAACTCCCGTCTCTCCACACACCTCGAACTCCCGTCTCTCCACACACCTCGATCTCCCGTCTCTCCACACACCTCGAACTCCCGTCTCTCCACACACCTCGAACTCCCGTCTCTCCACACACCTCGAACTCCCGTCTCTCCACACACCTCGAACTCCCGTCTCTCCACACACCTCGAACTCCCGTCTCTCCACACACCTCGATCTCCCGTCTCTCCACACACCTCGAACTCCCGCCTCTCCTCACACTTCGAACTCCCGTCTCTACACACACCTCGAACTCCCGTCTCTCCACACACCTCGAACTCCCGTCTCTCCACACACCTCGAACTCCCATCTCTCCACACACCTCGAACTCCCGCCTCTCCACACACCTCGACCTCCCGTCTCTCCACACACCTCGAACTCCCGTCTCTGAAGACACCTCGAACTCCCGTCTCTGAAGACACCTCGAACTCCCGTCTCTCCACACACCTCGAACTCCCGTCTCTCCACACACCTCGAATTCCCGTCTCTCCGCACACCCCGAACTCCCGTCTCTACACACACCTCGAACTCCCGTCTCTACACACACCTCGAACTCCCGTCTCTCCACACACCTCGAACTCCCATCTCTCCACACACCTCGAACTCCCGCCTCTCCACACACCTCGACCTCCCGTGTCTCCACACACCTCGAACTCCCGTCTCTGAAGACACCTCGAACACCCGTCTCTCCACACAGCTTGACCTCCCGTCTCTCCACACACCTCGAACTCCCATCTCTCCACACACCTCGAACTCCCGTCTCTCCGCACACCCCGAACTCCCGTCTATCCGCACACCTCGAACTCCCGTCTCTCCTCACACCTCGAACTCCCGTCTCTCTTCCCAACTCGAACTCCCGTCTCTCCACACACCTCGAACTCCCGTCTCTCCACACACCTCGAACTCCCGTCTCTGCACACACCTCGATCTCCCCCTGTCCACACACCTCGATCTCCCACTGTCCACACACCTTGAACTCCCGTCTCTCCACACACCTCGAACTCCCGTCTCTCCACACACGTCGAACTCCCGTCTCTCCAAACACCTCGAACTCCCCTCTCCACACACCTCGAACTCCCGCCTCTCCACACACCTCGAACTCCCGCCTCTCCACACACGTCGAACTCCCGTCTCTCCACACACCTCGATCTCCCCCTGTCCACACACCTCAAACTCCCGTCTCTCCACACACCTCGAACTCCCGTCTCTCCACACACCTCGAACTCCCGTCTCTCCACACACCTCGAACTCCCGTCTCTCCACACACCTCGAACTCCCGTCTCTCCACACACCTCGAACTCCCGTCTCTCCACACACCTCGATCTCCCGTCTCTCCACACACCTCGAACTCCCGCCTCTCCTCACACTTCGAACTCCCGTCTCTACACACACCTCGAACTCCCGTCTCTCCACACACCTCGAACTCCCGTCTCTCCACACACCTCGAACTCCCATCTCTCCACACACCTCGAACTCCCGCCTCTCCACACACCTCGACCTCCCGTCTCTCCACACACCTCGAACTCCCGTCTCTGAAGACACCTCGAACTCCCGTCTCTGAAGACACCTCGAACTCCCGTCTCTCCACACACCTCGAACTCCCGTCTCTCCACACACCTCGAATTCCCGTCTCTCCGCACACCCCGAACTCCCGTCTCTACACACACCTCGAACTCCCGTCTCTACACACACCTCGAACTCCCGTCTCTCCACACACCTCGAACTCCCATCTCTCCACACACTTCGAACTCCCGCCTCTCCACACACCTCGACCTCCCGTGTCTCCACACACCTCGAACTCCCGTCTCTGAAGACACCTCGAACACCCGTCTCTCCACACAGCTCGACCTCCCGTCTCTCCACACACCTCGAACTCCCATCTCTCCACACACCTCGAACTCCCGTCTCTCCGCACACCCCGAACTCCCGTCTATCCGCACACCTCGAACTCCCGTCTCTCCTCACACCTCGAACTCCCGTCTCTCTTCCCAACTCGAACTCCCGTCTCTCCACACACCTCGAACTCCCGTCTCCCCACACACCTCGAACTCCCGTCTCTGAAGACACCTCGAACTCCCGCCTCTCCACACACCTCGAACTCCCGCCTCTCCACACACGTCGAACTCCCGTCTCTCCACACACCTCGATCTCCCCCAGTCCACACACCTCGAACTCCCGTCTCTCCACACACCTCGAACTCCCGTCTCTCCACACACCTCGAACTCCCGTCTCTCCACACACCTCGAACTCCCGTCTCTCCACACACCTCGATCTCCCGTCTCTCCACACACCTCGAACTCCCGTCTCTCCACACACCTCGAACTCCCGTCTCTCCACACACCTCGAACTCCCGTCTCTCCACACACCTCGAACTCCCGTCTCTCCACACACCTCGAACTCCCGTCTCTCCACACACCTCGATCTCCCGTCTCTCCACACACCTCGAACTCCCGCCTCTCCTCACACTTCGAACTCCCGTCTCTACACACACCTCGAACTCCCGTCTCTCCACACACCTCGAACTCCCGTCTCTCCACACACCTCGAACTCCCATCTCTCCACACACCTCGAACTCCCGCCTCTCCACACACCTCGACCTCCCGTCTCTCCACACACCTCGAACTCCCGTCTCTGAAGACACCTCGAACTCCCGTCTCTGAAGACACCTCGAACTCCCGTCTCTCCACACACCTCGAACTCCCGTCTCTCCACACACCTCGAATTCCCGTCTCTCCGCACACCCCGAACTCCCGTCTCTACACACACCTCGAACTCCCGTCTCTACACACACCTCGAACTCCCGTCTCTCCACACACCTCGAACTCCCATCTCTCCACACACCTCGAACTCCCGCCTCTCCACACACCTCGACCTCCCGTGTCTCCACACACCTCGAACTCCCGTCTCTGAAGACACCTCGAACACCCGTCTCTCCACACAGCTCGACCTCCCGTCTCTCCACACACCTCGAACTCCCATCTCTCCACACACCTCGAACTCCCGTCTCTCCGCACACCCCGAACTCCCGTCTATCCGCACACCTCGAACTCCCGTCTCTCCTCACACCTCGAACTCCCGTCTCTCTACACAACTCGAACTCCCGCCTCTCCTCACACCTCGAACTCCCGTCTCTCTTCCCAACTCGAACTCCCGTCTCTCCACACACCTCGAACTCCCGTCTCTCCACACACCTCGAACTCCCGCCTCTCCATACACCTCGAACTCCCGTCTATCCACACACCTCGAACTCCCGCATCTCCACACACCTCGAACTCCCGCCTCTCCACAGACCTCGAACTCCCGTCTCTCCACACACCTCGAACTCCCGTCTCTCCACACACCTCGAACTCCCGTCTCTCCACACACCTCGATCTCCCGTCTCTCCACACACCTCGGACTCCCGTCACTCCGCACACCTCGAACTCCAGTCTCTCCTCACACCTCGAACTCCCGTCTCTCCACACACCTCGAACTCCCGCCTCTCCACACACCTCGAACTTCCGTCTCTCCACACACCTCGAACTCCCAAATCTCCACACACCTCGAACTCCCGCCTCTCCACAGACCTCGAACTCCCGTCTCTCCACACACCTCGAACTCCCGTCTCCCCACACACCTCGAACTCCCGTCTCTCCACACACCTCGAACTCCCGTCTCTCCACACACCTCGAACTCCCGTCTCTCCACACACCTCGAACTCCCGTCTCTCCACACACCTCGAACTCCCGTCTCTCCACACACCTCGAACTCCCGTCTCTCCACACACCTCGAACTCCCGTCTCTCCACACACCTCGAACTCCCGTCTCTCCACACACCTCGATCTCCCGTCTCTCCACACACCTCGAACTCCCGCCTCTCCTCACACTTCGAACTCCCGTCTCTACACACACCTCGAACTCCCGTCTCTCCACACACCTCGAACTCCCGTCTCTCCACACACCTCGAACTCCCATCTCTCCACACACCTCGAACTCCCGCCTCTCCACACACCTCGACCTCCCGTCTCTCCACACACCTCGAACTCCCGTCTCTGAAGACACCTCCAACTCCCGCCTCTCCACACACCTCGAACTCCCGCCTCTCCACACACGTCGAACTCCCGTCTCTCCACACACCTCGATCTCCCCCAGTCCACACACCTCGAACTCCCGTCTCTCCACACACCTCGAACTCCCGTCTCTCCACACACCTCGAACTCCCGTCTCTCCACACACCTCGAACTCCCGTCTCTCCACACACCTCGATCTCCCGTCTCTCCACACACCTCGAACTCCCGTCTCTCCACACACCTCGAACTCCCGTCTCTCCACACACCTCGAACTCCCGTCTCTCCACACACCTCGAACTCCCGTCTCTCCACACACCTCGAACTCCCGTCTCTCCACACACCTCGATCTCCCGTCTCTCCACACACCTCGAACTCCCGCCTCTCCTCACACTTCGAACTCCCGTCTCTACACACACCTCGAACTCCCGTCTCTCCACACACCTCGAACTCCCGTCTCTCCACACACCTCGAACTCCCATCTCTCCACACACCTCGAACTCCCGCCTCTCCACACACCTCGACCTCCCGTCTCTCCACACACCTCGAACTCCCGTCTCTGAAGACACCTCGAACTCCCGTCTCTGAAGACACCTCGAACTCCCGTCTCTCCACACACCTCGAACTCCCGTCTCTCCACACACCTCGAATTCCCGTCTCTCCGCACACCCCGAACTCCCGTCTCTACACACACCTCGAACTCCCGTCTCTACACACACCTCGAACTCCCGTCTCTCCACACACCTCGAACTCCCATCTCTCCACACACCTCGAACTCCCGCCTCTCCACACACCTCGACCTCCCGCGTCTCCACACACCTCGAACTCCCGTCTCTGAAGACACCTCGAACACCCGTCTCTCCACACAGCTCGACCTCCCGTCTCTCCACACACCTCGAACTCCCATCTCTCCACACACCTCGAACTCCCGTCTCTCCGCACACCCCGAACTCCCGTCTATCCGCACACCTCGAACTCCCGTCTCTCCTCACACCTCGAACTCCCGTCTCTCTACACAACTCGAACTCCCGCCTCTCCTCACACCTCGAACTCCCGTCTCTCTTCCCAACTCGAACTCCCGTCTCTCCACACACCTCGAACTCCCGTCTCTCCACACACCTCGAACTCCCGCCTCTCCATACACCTCGAACTCCCGTCTATCCACACACCTCGAACTCCCGCATCTCCACACACCTCGAACTCCCGCCTCTCCACAGACCTCGAACTCCCGTCTCTCCACACACCTCGAACTCCCGTCTCTCCACACACCTCGAACTCCCGTCTCTCCACACACCTCGAACTCCCGTCTCTCCACACACCTCGATCTCCCGTCTCTCCACACACCTCGGACTCCCGTCACTCCGCACACCTCGAACTCCAGTCTCTCCACACACCTCGAACTCCCGTCTCTCCACACACCTCGAACTCCCGTCTCTCCACACACCTCGAACTCCCGTCTCTCCACACACCTCGAACTCCCGTCGCTCCACACACCTCGAACTCCCCCTATCCACACACCTCGAACTCCCGCCTCTCCACACACCTCGAACTCCCGTCTCTCCACACACCTGGAGCTCCCCTACTCCACACGCCTCGAACTCCCGTCTCTCCACACACATCGAACTCCCGTCTCTCCACACACCTCGAACTCCCGTCTCTCCACACACCTCGAACTCCCGTCTCTCCACACACCTCGAGCTCCCGTCTCTCCACACACCTCGAACTCCCGTCTCTCCACACACCTCGAACTCCCGTCTCTCCACACACCTCGAACTCCCGTCTCTCCACACACATCGAACTCCCGTCTCTCCACACACCTCGAACTCCCGTCTCCCCACACACCTCGAACTCCCGTCGCTCCACACACCTCGAACTCCCCCTCTCCACACACCTCGAACTCCCCCTCTTCACACACCTCGAACTCCCGTCTCTCCACACACCTCGAACTCCCCCTCTCCACACACCTCGAACTCCCCCTCTTCACACACCTCGAACTCCCGTCTCTCCACACACCTCGAACTCCCGTCTCGCCACACACCTCGAACTCCCGTCGCTCCACACACCTCGAACTCCCGTCTCTGAAGACACCTCGAACTCCCGTCTCTGAAGACACCTCGAACTCCCGTCTCTCCACACACCTCGAACTCCCGTCTCTCCACACACCTCGAATTCCCGTCTCTCCGCACACCCCGAACTCCCGTCTCTACACACACCTCGAACTCCCGTCTCTACACACACCTCGAACTCCCGTCTCTCCACACACCTCGAACTCCCATCTCTCCACACACCTCGAACTCCCGCCTCTCCACACACCTCGACCTCCCGTGTCTCCACACACCTCGAACTCCCGTCTCTGAAGACACCTCGAACACCCGTCTCTCCACACAGCTCGACCTCCCGTCTCTCCACACACCTCGAACTCCCATCTCTCCACACACCTCGAACTCCCGTCTCTCCGCACACCCCGAACTCCCGTCTATCCGCACACCTCGAACTCCCGTCTCTCCTCACACCTCGAACTCCCGTCTCTCTACACAACTCGAACTCCCGCCTCTCCTCACACCTCGAACTCCCGTCTCTCTTCCCAACTCGAACTCCCGTCTCTCCACACACCTCGAACTCCCGTCTCTCCACACACCTCGAACTCCCGCCTCTCCATACACCTCGAACTCCCGTCTATCCACACACCTCGAACTCCCGCATCTCCACACACCTCGAACTCCCGCCTCTCCACAGACCTCGAACTCCCGTCTCTCCACACACCTCGAACTCCCGTCTCTCCACACACCTCGAACTCCCGTCTCTCCACACACCTCGATCTCCCGTCTCTCCACACACCTCGGACTCCCGTCACTCCGCACACCTCGAACTCCAGTCTCTCCTCACACCTCGAACTCCCGTCTCTCCACACACCTCGAACTCCCGCCTCTCCACACACCTCGAACTTCCGTCTCTCCACACACCTCGAACTCCCAAATCTCCACACACCTCGAACTCCCGCCTCTCCACAGACCTCGAACTCCCGTCTCTCCACACACCTCGAACTCCCGTCTCCCCACACACCTCGAACTCCCGTCTCTCCACACACCTCGAACTCCCGTCTCTCCACACACCTCGAACTCCCGTCTCTCCACACACCTCGAACTCCCGTCTCTCCACACACCTCGAACTCCCGTCTCTCCACACACCTCGAACTCCCGTCTCTCCACACACCTCGAACTCCCGTCTCTCCACACACCTCGAACTCCCGTCTCTCCACACACCTCGATCTCCCGTCTCTCCACACACCTCGAACTCCCGCCTCTCCTCACACTTCGAACTCCCGTCTCTACACACACCTCGAACTCCCGTCTCTCCACACACCTCGAACTCCCGTCTCTCCACACACCTCGAACTCCCATCTCTCCACACACCTCGAACTCCCGCCTCTCCACACACCTCGACCTCCCGTCTCTCCACACACCTCGAACTCCCGTCTCTGAAGACACCTCCAACTCCCGCCTCTCCACACACCTCGAACTCCCGCCTCTCCACACACGTCGAACTCCCGTCTCTCCACACACCTCGATCTCCCCCAGTCCACACACCTCGAACTCCCGTCTCTCCACACACCTCGAACTCCCGTCTCTCCACACACCTCGAACTCCCGTCTCTCCACACACCTCGAACTCCCGTCTCTCCACACACCTCGATCTCCCGTCTCTCCACACACCTCGAACTCCCGTCTCTCCACACACCTCGAACTCCCGTCTCTCCACACACCTCGAACTCCCGTCTCTCCACACACCTCGAACTCCCGTCTCTCCACACACCTCGAACTCCCGTCTCTCCACACACCTCGATCTCCCGTCTCTCCACACACCTCGAACTCCCGCCTCTCCTCACACTTCGAACTCCCGTCTCTACACACACCTCGAACTCCCGTCTCTCCACACACCTCGAACTCCCGTCTCTCCACACACCTCGAACTCCCATCTCTCCACACACCTCGAACTCCCGCCTCTCCACACACCTCGACCTCCCGTCTCTCCACACACCTCGAACTCCCGTCTCTGAAGACACCTCGAACTCCCGTCTCTGAAGACACCTCGAACTCCCGTCTCTCCACACACCTCGAACTCCCGTCTCTCCACACACCTCGAATTCCCGTCTCTCCGCACACCCCGAACTCCCGTCTCTACACACACCTCGAACTCCCGTCTCTACACACACCTCGAACTCCCGTCTCTCCACACACCTCGAACTCCCATCTCTCCACATACCTCGAACTCCCGCCTCTCCACACACCTCGACCTCCCGCGTCTCCACACACCTCGAACTCCCGTCTCTGAAGACACCTCGAACACCCGTCTCTCCACACAGCTCGACCTCCCGTCTCTCCACACACCTCGAACTCCCATCTCTCCACACACCTCGAACTCCCGTCTCTCCGCACACCCCGAACTCCCGTCTATCCGCACACCTCGAACTCCCGTCTCTCCTCACACCTCGAACTCCCGTCTCTCTACACAACTCGAACTCCCGCCTCTCCTCACACCTCGAACTCCCGTCTCTCTTCCCAACTCGAACTCCCGTCTCTCCACACACCTCGAACTCCCGTCTCTCCACACACCTCGAACTCCCGCCTCTCCATACACCTCGAACTCCCGTCTATCCACACACCTCGAACTCCCGCATCTCCACACACCTCGAACTCCCGCCTCTCCACAGACCTCGAACTCCCGTCTCTCCACACACCTCGAACTCCCGTCTCTCCACACACCTCGAACTCCCGTCTCTCCACACACCTCGAACTCCCGTCTCTCCACACACCTCGATCTCCCGTCTCTCCACACACCTCGGACTCCCGTCACTCCGCACACCTCGAACTCCAGTCTCTCCACACACCTCGAACTCCCGTCTCTCCACACACCTCGAACTCCCGTCTCTCCACACACCTCGAACTCCCGTCTCTCCACACACCTCGAACTCCCGTCGCTCCACACACCTCGAACTCCCCCTATCCACACACCTCGAACTCCCGCCTCTCCACACACCTCGAACTCCCGTCTCTCCACACACCTGGAGCTCCCCTACTCCACACGCCTCGAACTCCCGTCTCTCCACACACATCGAACTCCCGTCTCTCCACACACCTCGAACTCCCGTCTCTCCACACACCTCGAACTCCCGTCTCTCCACACACCTCGAGCTCCCGTCTCTCCACACACCTCGAACTCCCGTCTCTCCACACACCTCGAACTCCCGTCTCTCCACACACCTCGAACTCCCGTCTCTCCACACACATCGAACTCCCGTCTCTCCACACACCTCGAACTCCCGTCTCCCCACACACCTCGAACTCCCGTCGCTCCACACACCTCGAACTCCCCCTCTCCACACACCTCGAACTCCCCCTCTTCACACACCTCGAACTCCCGTCTCTCCACACACCTCGAACTCCCCCTCTCCACACACCTCGAACTCCCCCTCTTCACACACCTCGAACTCCCGTCTCTCCACACACCTCGAACTCCCGTCTCGCCACACACCTCGAACTCCCGTCGCTCCACACACCTCGAACTCCCGTCGCTCCACACACCTCGAACTCCCGTCTCTCCGCACACCTCGAACTCCCGTCTCTCCACACACCTCGAACTCCCGTCTCTCCACACACCTCGAACTCCCGTCTCGCCACACACCTCGAACTCCCGTCTCTCCACACACCTCGAACTCCCGCATCTACACACACCTCGAACTCCCGCCTCGCCACAGACCTCGAACTCCCGCCTCTCCACAGACCTCGAACTCACGTCTCTCCACACACCTCGAACTCCCCTCTCTCCACACACCTCGAACTCCCGCCTCTCCACACACCTCGAACTCCCCCTGTCCACACACCTCGAACTCCCGTCTCTGCACACACCTCGATCTCCCCCTGTCCACACACCTCGAACTCCCGTCTCTCCACACAGCTCAAACTCCCGCCTCTCCACAGACCTCGAACTCACGTCTCCACACACCTTGAACTCCCGTCTCTGCACACACCTCGATCTCCCCCTGTCCACACACCTTGAACTCCCGTCTCTCCACACACATCGAACTCCCGCCTCTCCACACACCTCGAACTCCCGTCTCTCCACACACGTCGAACTCCCGTCTCTCCAAACACCTCGAACTCCCGCCTCTCCACACACCTCAAACTCCCGTCTCTCCACACACCTCGAACTCCCGCCTCTCCACACACCTCGAACTCCCGTCTCTCCACACACCTCGAACTCCCGTCTCTCCACACACCTGGAGCTCCCGCTCTCCACACGCCTCGAACTCCCGTCTCTCCGCACACCTCGAGCTCCCATCTCTGCACACACCTCGAACTCCCGTCGCTCCACACACCTCGAACTCCCCCTCTTCACACACCTCGAACTCCCGTCTCTCCACACACCTCGAACTCCCGTCTCTCCACACACCTCGAACTCCCGTCTCTCCACACACCTCGAACTCCCGTCTCTCCACACACCTCGAACTCCCGTCTCTCCACACACCTCGAACTCCCGTCTCTCCGCACACCTCGAACTCCCGTCTCTCCGCACACCTCGAACTCCCGTCTCTCCACACACATCGAACTCCCGTCTCTCCACACACCTCGAACTCCCGTCTCTCCACACACCTCGAACTCCCGTCTCTCCACACACCTCGAGCTCCCGTCTCTCCACACACCTCGAACTCCCGTCTCTCCACACACCTCGAACTCCCGTCTCTCCACACACCTCGAACTCCCGTCTCTCCACACACATCGAACTCCCGTCTCTCCACACACCTCGAACTCCCGTCTCCCCACACACCTCGAACTCCCGTCTCTCCACACACCTCGAACTCCCGTCTATCCGCACACCTCGAACTCCCGTCTCTCCGCACACCTCGAACTCCCGTCTCTCCGCACACCTCGAACTCCCGTCGCTCCACACACCTCGAACTCCCCCTCTCCACACACCTCGAACTCCCCCTCTTCACACACCTCGAACTCCCGTCTCTCCACACACCTCGAACTCCCGTCTCGCCACACACCTCGAACTCCCGTCGCTCCACACACCTCGAACTCCCGTCGCTCCACACACCTCGAACTCCCGTCTCTCCGCACACCTCGAACTCCCGTCTCTCCACACACCTCGAACTCCCGTCTCTCCACACACCTCGAACTCCCGTCTCTCCACACACCTCGAACTCCCGTCTCGCCACACACCTCGAACTCCCGTCTCGCCACACACCTCGAACTCCCGTCGCTCCACACACCCCGAACTCCTGTCTATCCACACACCTCGAACTCCCGTCGCTCCACACACCTCGAACTCCCGTCTCTACGCACACCTCGAACTCCCCCTCTCCACACACCTCGAACTCCCGTCTCCCCACACACCTCGAACTCCCGTCGCTCCACACACCTCGAACTCCCCCTCTCCACACACCTCGAACTCCCCCTCTTCACACATCTCGAACTCCCGTCTCTCCACACACTTCGAACTCCCGTCTCTCCGCACACCTCGAACTCCCGTCTCCCCTCACACCAGGAATTCCCCTCTCCTCACACACCAGGAATTACCGTCTCCCCACACACCTCGAACTCCCGTCGCTCCACACACCTCGAACTCCCCCTCTCCACACACCTCGAACTCCCCCTCTTCACACACCTCGAACTCCCGTCTCTCCACACACCTCGAACTCCAGTCTCTCCACACACCTCGAACTCCCGTCTCTCCACACACCTCGAACTCCCGTCTCTCCACACACCTCGAACTCCCGTCTCTCTACACACCTCGAACTCCCGCCTCTCCTCACACCTCGAACTCCCGTCTCTCCACACACCTCGATCTCCCCCTCTCCACACACCTCGAACTCGCCCTCTCCACACACCTCGAATTCCGTCTCTCCACACACCTCGAACTCCCGTCTCTCCACACACCTCGAACTCCCGCATCTCCACACACCTCGAACTCCCGCCTCTCCACAGACCTCGAACTCCCGCCTCTCCACAGACCTCGAACTCACGTCTCTCCACACACCTCGAACTCCCCTCTCTCCACACACCTCGAACTCCCGCCTCTCCACACACCTCGAACTCCCCCTGTCCACACACCTCGAACTCCCGTCTCTGCACACACCTCGATCTCCCCCTGTCCACACACCTCGAACTCCCGTCTCTCCACACACCTCGAACTCCCGTCTCTCCACACATCTCGAACTCCCGTCTCTCCACACACCTTGAACTCCCGTCTCTGCACACACCTCGATCTCCCCCTGTCCACACACCTTGAACTCCCGTCTCTCCACACACATCGAACTCCCGCCTCTCCACACACCTCGAACTCCCGTCTCTCCACACACGTCGAACTCCCGTCTCTCCAAACACGTCGAACTCCCGTCTCTCCAAACACCTCGAACTCCCGCCTCTCCACACACCTCGAACTCCCGTCTCTCCACACACCTCGAACTCCCGCCTCTCCACACACCTCGAACTCCCGTCTCTCCACACACCTCGAACTCCCGTCTCTCCACACACCTGGAGCTCCCCCTCTCCACACGCCTCGAACTCCCGTCTCTCCGCACACCTCGAGCTCCCATCTCTGCACACACCTCGAACTCCCGTCGCTCCACACACCTCGAACTCCCGTCGCTCCACACACCTCGAACTCCCCCTCTTCACACACCTCGAACTCCCGTCTCTCCACACACCTCGAACTCCCGTCTCTCCACACACCTGGAACTCCCGTCTCTCCACACACCTCGAACTCCCGTCTCTTCACACACCTCGAACTCCCGTCTCACCACACACCAGGAATTCCCCTCTCCTCACACACCAGGAATTCCCGTCTTCCCACACACCTCGAACTCCTTGCCTCCACACACCTCGAATTCCCGTCTCTCCACACACCTCGAACTCCCGCCTCTCCACACACCTCGAACTCCCGTCTCTCCACACACCTCGAACTCCCGTCTCTCCACACACCTCGAACTCCCGTCTCTCCACACAGCTCGAATTCCCGTCTCCCCACACACCTCGAACTCCCGTCTCCCCACACAGCTCGAATTCCCGTCTCCCCACACACCTCGAACTCCCGTCTCTCCGCACACCTCGAACTCCCGTCTCTCCGCACACCTCGAACTCCCGTCTCTCCGCACACCTCGAACTCCCGTCTCTCCACACACCTCGAACTCCCGTCTCCCCACACACCTCGAACTCCCATCGCTCCACACACCTCGAACTCCCCCTCTCCACACACCTCGAACTCCCCCTCTTCACACACCTCGAACTCCCGTCTCTCCACACACCTCGAACTCCCGTCTCGCCACACACCTCGAACTCCCGTCGCTCCACACACCTCGAACTCCCGTCGCTCCACACACCTCGAACTCCCGTCTCTCCGCACACCTCGAACTCCCGTCTCTCCACACACCTCGAACTCCCGTCTCTCCAACACCTCGAACTCCCGTCTCTCCACACACCTCGAACTCCCGTCGCTCCACACACCCCGAACTCCCGTCTATCCACACACCTCGAACTCCCGTCTCTACGCACACGTCGAACTCCCAGCTCTCCGCACACCTCGAACTCCCGTCTCTCCACACACCTCGAACTCCCGTCTCTCCACACACCTGGAATTCCCGTCTCTCCACACACCTCGAACTCCCCCTCTCCACACACCTCGAACTCCCGTCTCCCCACACACCTCGAACTCCCGTCGCTCCACACACCTCGAACTCCCGTCTCTCCACACACCTCGAACTCCCCCTCTTCACACACCTCGAACTCCCGTCTCTCCGCACACCCCGAACTCCCGTCTATCCGCACACCTCGAACTCCCGTCTCTCCTCACACCTCGAACTCCCGTCTCTCTACACAACTCGAACTCCCGCCTCTCCTCACACCTCGAACTCCCGTCTCTCTTCCCAACTCGAACTCCCGTCTCTCCACACACCTCGAACTCCCGTCTCTCCACACACCACGAACTCCCGCCTCTCCATACACCTCGAACTCCCGTCTATCCACACACCTCGAACTCCCGCATCTCCACACACCTCGAACTCCCGCCTCTCCACAGACCTCGAACTCCCGTCTCTCCACACACCTCGAACTCCCGTCTCTCCACACACCTCGAACTTCCGTCTCTCCACACACCTCGAACTCCCGTCTCTCCACACACCTCGATCTCCCGTCTCTCCACACACCTCGGACTCCCGTCACTCCGCACACCTCGAACTCCAGTCTCTCCTCACACCTCGAACTCCCGTCTCTCCACACACCTCGAACTCCCGCCTCTCCACACACCTCGAACTCCCGTCTCTCCACACACCTCGAACTCCCAAATCTCCACACACCTCGAACTCCCGCCTCTCCACAGACCTCGAACTCCCGTCTCTCCACACACCTCGAACTCCCGTCTCCCCACACACCTCGAACTCCCGTCTCTCCACACACCTCGAACTCCCGTCTCTCCACACACCTCGAACTCCCGTCTCTCCACACACCTCGAACTCCCGTCTCTCCACACACCTCGAACTCCCGTCTCTCCACACACCTCGAACTCCCGTCTCTCCACACACCTCGAACTCCCGTCTCTCCACACACTTCGAACTCCCGTCTCTACACACACCTCGAACTCCCGTCTCTACACACACCTCGAACTCCCGTCTCTCCACACACCTCGAACTCCCATCTCTCCACACACCTCGAACTCCCGCCTCTCCACACACCTCGACCTCCCGTCTCTCCACACACCTCGAACTCCCGTCTCTGAAGACACCTCGAACTCCCGCCTCTCCACACACCTCGAACTCCCGCCTCTCCACACACGTCGAACTCCCGTCTCTCCACACACCTCGATCTCCCCCAGTCCACACACCTCGAACTCCCGTCTCTCCACACACCTCGAACTCTCGTCTCTCCACACACCTCGAACTCCCGTCTCTCCACACACCTCGAACTCCCGTCTCTCCACACACCTCGATCTCCCGTCTCTCCACACACCTCGAACTCCCGTCTCTCCACACACCTCGAACTCCCGTCTCTCCACACACCTCGAACTCCCGTCTCTCCACACACCTCGAACTCCCGTCTCTCCACACACCTCGAACTCCCGTCTCTCCACACACCTCGATCTCCCGTCTCTCCACACACCTCGAACTCCCGCCTCTCCTCACACTTCGAACTCCCGTCTCTACACACACCTCGAACTCCCGTCTCTCCACACACCTCGAACTCCCGTCTCTCCACACACCTCGAACTCCCATCTCTCCACACACCTCGAACTCCCGCCTCTCCACACATCTCGACCTCCCGTCTCTCCACACACCTCGAACTCCCGTCTCTGAAGACACCTCGAACTCCCGTCTCTGAAGACACCTCGAACTCCCGTCTCTCCACACACCTCGAACTCCCGTCTCTCCACACACCTCGAATTCCCGTCTCTCCGCACACCCCGAACTCCCGTCTCTACACACACCTCGAACTCCCGTCTCTACACACACCTCGAACTCCCGTCTCTCCACACACCTCGAACTCCCATCTCTCCACACACCTCGAACTCCCGCCTCTCCACACACCTCGACCTCCCGTGTCTCCACACACCTCGAACTCCCGTCTCTGAAGACACCTCGAACACCCGTCTCTCCACACAGCTCGACCTCCCGTCTCTCCACACACCTCGAACTCCCATCTCTCCACACACCTCGAACTCCCGTCTCTCCGCACACCCCGAACTCCCGTCTATCCGCACACCTCGAACTCCCGTCTCTCCTCACACCTCGAACTCCCGTCTCTCTTCCCAACTCGAACTCCCGTCTCTCCACACACCTCGAACTCCCGTCTCTCCACACACCTCGAACTCCCGTCTCTGCACACACCTCGATCTCCCCCGTCCACACACCTCGATCTCCCCCTGTCCACACACCTTGAACTCCCGTCTCTCCACACACCTCGAACTCCCGTCTCTCCACACACGTCGAACTCCCGTCTCTCCAAACACCTCGAACTCCCCTCTCCACACACCTCGAACTCCCGCCTCTCCACACACCTCGAACTCCCGCCTCTCCACACACGTCGAACTCCCGTCTCTCCACACACCTCGATCTCCCCCTGTCCACACACCTCAAACTCCCGTCTCTCCACACACCTCGAACTCCCGTCTCTCCACACACCTCGAACTCCCGTCTCTCCACACACCTCGAACTCCCGTCTCTCCACACACCTCGAACTCCCGTCTCTCCACACACCTCGAACTCCCGTCTCTCCACACACCTCGATCTCCCGTCTCTCCACACACCTCGAACTCCCGCCTCTCCTCACACTTCGAACTCCCGTCTCTACACACACCTCGAACTCCCGTCTCTCCACACACCTCGAACTCCCGTCTCTCCACACACCTCGAACTCCCATCTCTCCACACACCTCGAACTCCCGCCTCTCCACACACCTCGACCTCCCGTCTCTCCACACACCTCGAACTCCCGTCTCTGAAGACACCTCGAACTCCCGTCTCTGAAGACACCTCGAACTCCCGTCTCTCCACACACCTCGAACTCCCGTCTCTCCACACACCTCGAATTCCCGTCTCTCCGCACACCCCGAACTCCCGTCTCTACACACACCTCGAACTCCCGTCTCTACACACACCTCGAACTCCCGTCTCTCCACACACCTCGAACTCCCATCTCTCCACACACCTCGAACTCCCGCCTCTCCACACACCTCGACCTCCCGTGTCTCCACACACCTCGAACTCCCGTCTCTGAAGACACCTCGAACACCCGTCTCTCCACACAGCTCGACCTCCCGTCTCTCCACACACCTCGAACTCCCATCTCTCCACACACCTCGAACTCCCGTCTCTCCGCACACCCCGAACTCCCGTCTATCCGCACACCTCGAACTCCCGTCTCTCCTCACACCTCGAACTCCCGTCTCTCTACACAACTCGAACTCCCGCCTCTCCTCACACCTCGAACTCCCGTCTCTCTTCCCAACTCGAACTCCCGTCTCTCCACACACCTCGAACTCCCGTCTCTCCACACACCTCGAACTCCCGTCTCTCCACACACCTCGATCTCCCGTCTCTCCACACACCTCGAACTCCCGCCTCTCCTCACACTTCGAACTCCCGTCTCTACACACACCTCGAACTCCCGTCTCTCCACACACCTCGAACTCCCGTCTCTCCACACACCTCGAACTCCCATCTCTCCACACACCTCGAACTCCCGTCTCGCCACACACCTCGAACTCCCGTCGCTCCACACACCTCGAACTCCCGTCTCTGAAGACACCTCGAACTCCCGCCTCTCCACACACCTCGAACTCCCGCCTCTCCACACACGTCGAACTCCCGTCTCTCCACACACCTCGATCTCCCCCAGTCCACACACCTCGAACTCCCGTCTCTCCACACACCTCGAACTCCCGTCTCTCCACACACCTCGAACTCCCGTCTCTCCACACACCTCGAACTCCCGTCTCTCCACACACCTCGATCTCCCGTCTCTCCACACACCTCGAACTCCCGTCTCTCCACACACCTCGAACTCCCGTCTCTCCACACACCTCGAACTCCCGTCTCTCCACACACCTCGAACTCCCGTCTCTCCACACACCTCGAACTCCCGTCTCTCCACACACCTCGATCTCCCGTCTCTCCACACACCTCGAACTCCCGCCTCTCCTCACACTTCGAACTCCCGTCTCTACACACACCTCGAACTCCCGTCTCTCCACACACCTCGAACTCCCGTCTCTCCACACACCTCGAACTCCCATCTCTCCACACACCTCGAACTCCCGCCTCTCCACACACCTCGACCTCCCGTCTCTCCACACACCTCGAACTCCCGTCTCTGAAGACACCTCGAACTCCCGTCTCTGAAGACACCTCGAACTCCCATCTCTCCACACACCTCGAACTCCCGCCTCTCCACACACCTCGACCTCCCGTGTCTCCACACACCTCGAACTCCCGTCTCTGAAGACACCTCGAACACCCGTCTCTCCACACAGCTCGACCTCCCGTCTCTCCACACACCTCGAACTCCCATCTCTCCACACACCTCGAACTCCCGTCTCTCCGCACACCCCGAACTCCCGTCTATCCGCACACCTCGAACTCCCGTCTCTCCTCACACCTCGAACTCCCGTCTCTCTACACAACTCGAACTCCCGCCTCTCCTCACACCTCGAACTCCCGTCTCTCTTCCCAACTCGAACTCCCGTCTCTCCACACACCTCGAACTCCCGTCTCTCCACACACCTCGAACTCCCGCCTCTCCATACACCTCGAACTCCCGTCTATCCACACACCTCGAACTCCCGCATCTCCACACACCTCGAACTCCCGCCTCTCCACAGACCTCGAACTCCCGTCTCTCCACACACCTCGAACTCCCGTCTCTCCACACACCTCGAACTCCCGTCTCTCCACACACCTCGAACTCCCGTCTCTCCACACACCTCGATCTCCCGTCTCTCCACACACCTCGGACTCCCGTCACTCCGCACACCTCGAACTCCAGTCTCTCCACACACCTCGAACTCCCGTCTCTCCACACACCTCGAACTCCCGTCTCTCCACACACCTCGAACTCCCGTCTCTCCACACACCTCGAACTCCCGTCGCTCCACACACCTCGAACTCCCCCTATCCACACACCTCGAACTCCCGCCTCTCCACACACCTCGAACTCCCGTCTCTCCACACACCTGGAGCTCCCCTACTCCACACGCCTCGAACTCCCGTCTCTCCACACACATCGAACTCCCGTCTCTCCACACACCTCGAACTCCCGTCTCTCCACACACCTCGAACTCCCGTCTCTCCACACACCTCGAGCTCCCGTCTCTCCACACACCTCGAACTCCCGTCTCTCCACACACCTCGAACTCCCGTCTCTCCACACACCTCGAACTCCCGTCTCTCCACACACATCGAACTCCCGTCTCTCCACACACCTCGAACTCCCGTCTCTCCACACACCTCGAACTCCCGTCTCTCCACACACCTCGAACTCCCGTCTCGCCACACACCTCGAACTCCCGTCTCGCCACACACCTCGAACTCCCGTCGCTCCACACACCCCGAACTCCCGTCTATCCACACACCTCGAACTCCCGTCTCTACGCACACCTCGAACTCCCGTCTCTACGCACACCTCGAACTCCCATCTCTCCGCACACCTCGAACTCCCGTCTCTCCACACACCTGGAATTCCCGTCTCTCCACACACCTCGAACTCCCCCTCTCCACACACCTCGAACTCCCGTCTCCCCACACACCTCGAACTCCCGTCGCTCCACACACCTCGAACTCCCCCTCTCCACACACCTCGAACTCCACAACTTCACACACCTCGAACTCCCGTCTCTCCACACATCTCGAACTCCCGTCTCTCCACACACTTCGAACTCCCGTCTCTCCGCACACCTCGAACTCCCGTCTCCCCACACACCAGGAATTCCCCTCTCCTCACACACCAGGAATTACCGTCTCCCCACACACCTCGAACTCCCGTCGCTCCACACACCTCGAACTCCCCCTCTCCACACACCTCGAACTCCCCCTCTTCACACACCTCGAACTCCCGTCTCTCCACACACCTCGAACTCCAGTCTCTCCATACACCTCGAACTCCAGTCTCTCCACACACCTCGAACTCCCGCCTCTCCTCACACCTCGAACTCCCGTCTCTCCACACACCTCGATCTCCCCCTCTCCACACACCTCGAACTCGCCCTCTCCACACACCTCGAACTTCCGTCTCTCCACACACCTCGAACTCCCGCCTCGCCACAGACCTCGAACTCCCGCCTCTCCACAGACCTCGAACTCACGTCTCTCCACACACCTCGAACTCCCGTCTATCCACACACCTCGAACTCCCGTCTCTCCGCACACCTCGAACTCCCGTCTCTCCACACACCTCGAACTCCCGTCTCATGACACACCTGGAATTCCCGTCTCTCCACACACCTCGAACTCCCGTCACTCCGCACACCCCGAACTCCCGTCTATCCGCACACCTCGAACTCCCGTCTCTCCACACACCTCGAACTCCCGTCTCTCCACACACCTCGAACTCCCGTCTCCCCACACACCTCGAACTCCCGTCTCTCCACACACCTCGAACTCCCGTCTCTCCGCACACCCCGAACTCCCGTCTCTACACACACCTCGAACTCCCGTCTCTCCACACACCTCGAACTCCCGTCTCTCCACACACCTCGAACTCCCATCTCTCCACACACCTCGAACTCCCGCCTCTCCACACACCTCGACCTCCCGTCTCTCCACACACCTCGAACTCCCGTCTCTGAAGACACCTCGAACTCCCGTCTCTCCGCACACCTCGAACTCCCGTCTCTCCACACACCTCGAACTCCCGTCTCTCCACACACCTCGATCTCCCCCAGTCCACACACCTCGAACTCCCGTCTCTCCACACACCTCGAACTCCCGTCTCTCCACACACCTCGAACTCCCGTCTCTCCACACACCTCGAACTCCCGTCTCTCCACACACCTCGATCTCCCGTCTCTCCACACACCTCGAACTCCCGTCTCTCCACACACCTCGAACTCCCGTCTCTCCACACACCTCGAACTCCCGTCTCTCCACACACCTCGAACTCCCGTCTCTCCACACACCTCGAACTCCCGTCTCTCCACACACCTCGATCTCCCGTCTCTCCACACACCTCGAACTCCCGCCTCTCCTCACACTTCGAACTCCCGTCTCTCCACACACCTCGATCTCCCGTCTCTCCACACACCTCGAACTCCCGCCTCTCCTCACACCTCGAACTCCCGTCTCTCCACACACCTCGATCTCCCCCTGTCCACACACCTTGAACTCCCGTCTCTCCACACACATCGAACTCCCGCCTCTCCACACACCTCGAACTCCCGTCTCTCCACACACGTCGAACTCCCGTCTCTCCAAACACCTCGAACTCCCGCCTCTCCACACACCTCAAACTCCCGTCTCTCCACACACCTCGAACTCCCGCCTCTCCACACACCTCGAACTCCCGTCTCTCCACACACCTCGAACTCCCGTCTCTCCACACACCTGGAGCTCCCGCTCTCCACACGCCTCGAACTCCCGTCTCTCCGCACACCTCGAGCTCCCATCTCTGCACACACCTCGAACTCCCGTCGCTCCACACACCTCGAACTCCCCCTCTTCACACACCTCGAACTCCCGTCTCTCCACACACCTCGAACTCCCGTCTCTCCACACACCTCGAACTCCCGTCTCTCCACACACCTCGAACTCCCGTCTCTCCACACACCTCGAACTCCCTTCTCTCCACACACCTCGAACTCCCGTCTCTCCGCACACCTCGAACTCCCGTCTCTCCGCACACCTCGAACTCCCGTCTCTCCGCACACCTCGAACTCCCGTCTCTCCACACATGGAGCTCCCCTTCTCCACACGCCTCGAACTCCCGTCTCTCCACACACATCGAACTCCCGTCTCTCCACACACCTCGAACTCCCGTCTCTCCACACACCTCGAACTCCCGTCTCTCCACACACCTCGAGCTCCCGTCTCTCCACACACCTCGAACTCCCGTCTCTCCACACACCTCGAACTCCCGTCTCTCCACACACCTCGAACTCCCGTCTCTCCACACACATCGAACTCCCGTCTCTCCACACACCTCGAACTCCCGTCTCCCCACACACCTCGAACTCCCGTCTCTCCACACACCTCGAACTCCCGTCTATCCGCACACCTCGAACTCCCGTCTCTCCGCACACCTCGAACTCCCGTCTCTCCGCACACCTCGAACTCCCGTCTCTCCGCACACCTCGAACTCCCGTCTCTCCACACACCTCGAACTCCCGTCTCTCCACACACCTGGAATTCCCGTCTCTCCACACACCTCGAACTCCCGTCTCTCCACACACCTCGAACTCCCGTCTCTCCACACACCTGGAACTCCCGTCTCTCCACACACCTCGAACTCCCGTCTCTCCACACACCTCGAACTCCCGTCTCCCCACACACCTCGAACTCCCGTCTCTCCACACACCTCGAACTCCCGTCTCTCCGCACACCCCGAACTCCCGTCTATCCACACACCTCGAACTCCCGTCTCTCCGCACACCTCGAACTCCCGTCTCTCCGCACACCTCGAACTCCCGTCTCTCCACACACCTCGAACTCCCGTCTCCCCACACACCTCAAACTCCCGTCGCTCCACACACCTCGAACTCCCCCTCTCCACACACCTCGAACTCCCCCTCTTCACACACCTCGAACTCCCGTCTCTCCACACACCTCGAACTCCCGTCTCGCCACACACCTCGAACTCCCGTCGCTCCACACACCTCGAACTCCCGTCGCTCCACACACCTCGAACTCCCGTCTCTCCGCACACCTCGAACTCCCGTCTCTCCGCACACCTCGAACTCCCGTCTCTCCACACACCTCGAACTCCCGTCTCTCCACACACCTCGAACTCCCGTCTCGCCACACACCTCGAACTCCCGTCTCGCCACACACCTCGAACTCCCGTCGCTCCACACACCCCGAACTCCCGTCTATCCACACACCTCGAACTCCCGTCTCTACGCACACCTCGAACTCCCATCTCTCCGCACACCTCGAACTCCCGTCTCTCCACACACCTCGAACTCCCCCTCTCCACACACCTCGAACTCCCGTCTCCCCACACACCTCGAACTCCCGTCGCTCCACACACCTCGAACTCCCCCTCTCCACACACCTCGAACTCCCCCTCTTCACACATCTCGAACTCCCGTCTCTCCACACACTTCGAACTCCCGTCTCTCCGCACACCTCGAACTCCCGTCTCCCCTCACACCAGGAATTCCCCTCTCCTCACACACCAGGAATTACCGTCTCCCCACACACCTCGAACTCCCGTCGCTCCACACACCTCGAACTCCCCCTCTCCACACACCTCGAACTCCCCCTCTTCACACACCTCGAACTCCCGTCTCTCCACACACCTCGAACTCCAGTCTCTCCACACACCTCGAACTCCCGTCTCTCCACACACCTCGAACTCCCGTCTCTCCACACACCACGAACTCCCGTCTCTCTACACACCTCGAACTCCCGCCTCTCCTCACACCTCGAACTCCCGTCTCTCCACACACCTCGATCTCCCCCTCTCCACACACCTCGAACTCGCCCTCTCCACACACCTCGAACTTCCGTCTCTCCACACACCTCGAACTCCCGTCTCTCCACACACCTCGAACTCCCGCATCTCCACACACCTCGAACTCCCGCCTCTCCACAGACCTCGAACTCCCGCCTCTCCACAGACCTCGAACTCACGTCTCTCCACACACCTCGAACTCCCCTCTCTCCACACACCTCGAACTCCCGCCTCTCCACACACCTCGAACTCCCCCTGTCCACACACCTCGAACTCCCGTCGCTCCACACACCTCGAACTCCCCCTCTCCACACACCTCGAACTCCCCCTCTTCACACACCTCGAACTCCCGTCTCTCCACACATCTCGAACTCCCGTCTCTCCACACACTTCGAACTCCCGTCTCTCCGCACACCTCGAACTCCCGTCTCTCCACACACCTCGAACTCCCGTCTCCCCACACACCTCGAACTCCCGTCTCTCCACACACCTCGAACTCCCGTCTCTCCGCACACCCCGAACTCCCGTCTCTACACACACCTCGAACTCCCGTCTCTCCACACACCTCGAACTCCCGTCTCTCCACACACCTCGAACTCCCATCTCTCCACACACCTCGAACTCCCGCCTCTCCACACACCTCGACCTCCCGTCTCTCCACACACCTCGAACTCCCGTCTCTGAAGACACCTCGAACTCCCGTCTCTCCGCACACCTCGAACTCCCGTCTCTCCACACACCTCGAACTCCCGTCTCTCCACACACCTCGATCTCCCCCAGTCCACACACCTCGAACTCCCGTCTCTCCACACACCTCGAACTCCCGTCTCTCCACACACCTCGAACTCCCGTCTCTCCACACACCTCGAACTCCCGTCTCTCCACACACCTCGATCTCCCGTCTCTCCACACACCTCGAACTCCCGTCTCTCCACACACCTCGAACTCCCGTCTCTCCACACACCTCGAACTCCCGTCTCTCCACACACCTCGAACTCCCGTCTCTCCACACACCTCGAACTCCCGTCTCTCCACACACCTCGATCTCCCGTCTCTCCACACACCTCGAACTCCCGCCTCTCCTCACACTTCGAACTCCCGTCTCTCCACACACCTCGATCTCCCGTCTCTCCACACACCTCGAACTCCCGCCTCTCCTCACACCTCGAACTCCCGTCTCTCCACACACCTCGATCTCCCCCTGTCCACACACCTTGAACTCCCGTCTCTCCACACACATCGAACTCCCGCCTCTCCACACACCTCGAACTCCCGTCTCTCCACACACGTCGAACTCCCGTCTCTCCAAACACCTCGAACTCCCGCCTCTCCACACACCTCAAACTCCCGTCTCTCCACACACCTCGAACTCCCGCCTCTCCACACACCTCGAACTCCCGTCTCTCCACACACCTCGAACTCCCGTCTCTCCACACACCTGGAGCTCCCGCTCTCCACACGCCTCGAACTCCCGTCTCTCCGCACACCTCGAGCTCCCATCTCTGCACACACCTCGAACTCCCGTCGCTCCACACACCTCGAACTCCCCCTCTTCACACACCTCGAACTCCCGTCTCTCCACACACCTCGAACTCCCGTCTCTCCACACACCTCGAACTCCCGTCTCTCCACACACCTCGAACTCCCGTCTCTCCACACACCTCGAACTCCCTTCTCTCCACACACCTCGAACTCCCGTCTCTCCGCACACCTCGAACTCCCGTCTCTCCGCACACCTCGAACTCCCGTCTCTCCGCACACCTCGAACTCCCGTCTCTCCACACATGGAGCTCCCCTTCTCCACACGCCTCGAACTCCCGTCTCTCCACACACATCGAACTCCCGTCTCTCCACACACCTCGAACTCCCGTCTCTCCACACACCTCGAACTCCCGTCTCTCCACACACCTCGAGCTCCCGTCTCTCCACACACCTCGAACTCCCGTCTCTCCACACACCTCGAACTCCCGTCTCTCCACACACCTCGAACTCCCGTCTCTCCACACACATCGAACTCCCGTCTCTCCACACACCTCGAACTCCCGTCTCCCCACACACCTCGAACTCCCGTCTCTCCACACACCTCGAACTCCCGTCTATCCGCACACCTCGAACTCCCGTCTATCCGCACACCTCGAACTCCCGTCTCTCCGCACACCTCGAACTCCCGTCTCTCCGCACACCTCGAACTCCCGTCTCTCCGCACACCTCGAACTCCCGTCTCTCCACACACCTCGAACTCCCGTCTCTCCACACACCTGGAATTCCCGTCTCTCCACACACCTCGAACTCCCGTCTCTCCACACACCTCGAACTCCCGTCTCTCCACACACCTGGAACTCCCGTCTCTCCACACACCTCGAACTCCCGTCTCTCCACACACCTCGAACTCCCGTCTCCCCACACACCTCGAACTCCCGTCTCTCCACACACCTCGAACTCCCGTCTCTCCGCACACCCCGAACTCCCGTCTATCCACACACCTCGAACTCCCGTCTCTCCGCACACCTCGAACTCCCGTCTCTCCGCACACCTCGAACTCCCGTCTCTCCACACACCTCGAACTCCCGTCTCCCCACACACCTCAAACTCCCGTCGCTCCACACACCTCGAACTCCCCCTCTCCACACACCTCGAACTCCCCCTCTTCACACACCTCGAACTCCCGTCTCTCCACACACCTCGAACTCCCGTCTCGCCACACACCTCGAACTCCCGTCGCTCCACACACCTCGAACTCCCGTCGCTCCACACACCTCGAACTCCCGTCTCTCCGCACACCTCGAACTCCCGTCTCTCCGCACACCTCGAACTCCCGTCTCTCCACACACCTCGAACTCCCGTCTCTCCACACACCTCGAACTCCCGTCTCGCCACACACCTCGAACTCCCGTCTCGCCACACACCTCGAACTCCCGTCGCTCCACACACCCCGAACTCCCGTCTATCCACACACCTCGAACTCCCGTCTCTACGCACACCTCGAACTCCCATCTCTCCGCACACCTCGAACTCCCGTCTCTCCACACACCTCGAACTCCCCCTCTCCACACACCTCGAACTCCCGTCTCCCCACACACCTCGAACTCCCGTCGCTCCACACACCTCGAACTCCCCCTCTTCACACATTTCGAACTCCCGTCTCTCCACACACTTCGAACTCCCGTCTCTCCGCACACCTCGAACTCCCGTCTCCCCTCACACCAGGAATTCCCCTCTCCTCACACACCAGGAATTACCGTCTCCCCACACACCTCGAACTCCCGTCGCTCCACACACCTCGAACTCCCCCTCTCCACACACCTCGAACTCCCCCTCTTCACACACCTCGAACTCCCGTCTCTCCACACACCTCGAACTCCAGTCTCTCCACACACCTCGAACTCCCGTCTCTCCACACACCTCGAACTCCCGTCTCTCCACACACCACGAACTCCCGTCTCTCTACACACCTCGAACTCCCGCCTCTCCTCACACCTCGAACTCCCGTCTCTCCACACACCTCGATCTCCCCCTCTCCACACACCTCGAACTCGCCCTCTCCACACACCTCGAACTTCCGTCTCTCCACACACCTCGAACTCCCGTCTCTCCACACACCTCGAACTCCCGCATCTCCACACACCTCGAACTCCCGCCTCTCCACAGACCTCGAACTCCCGCCTCTCCACAGACCTCGAACTCACGTCTCTCCACACACCTCGAACTCCCCTCTCTCCACACACCTCGAACTCCCGCCTCTCCACACACCTCGAACTCCCCCTGTCCACACACCTCGAACTCCCGTCGCTCCACACACCTCGAACTCCCCCTCTCCACACACCTCGAACTCCCCCTCTTCACACACCTCGAACTCCCGTCTCTCCACACATCTCGAACTCCCGTCTCTCCACACACTTCGAACTCCCGTCTCTCCGCACACCTCGAACTCCCGTCTCCCCACACACCAGGAATTCCCCTCTCCTCACACACCAGGAATTACCGTCTCCCCACACACCTCGAACTCCCGTCGCTCCACACACCTCGAACTCCCCCTCTCCACACACCTCGAACTCCCCCTCTTCACACACCTCGAACTCCCGTCTCTCCACACACCTCGAACTCCAGTCTCTCCACACACCTCGAACTCCCGTCTCTCCACACACCTCGAACTCCCGTCTCTCCACACACCTCGAACTCCCGTCTCTCTACACACCTCGAACTCCCGCCTCTCCTCACACCTCGAACTCCCGTCTCTCCACACACCTCGATCTCCCCCTCTCCACACACCTCGAACTCGCCCTCTCCACACACCTCGAACTTCCGTCTCTCCACACACCTCGAACTCCCGTCTCTCCACACACCTCGAACTCCCGCATCTCCACATACCTCGAACTCCCGCCTCTCCACAGACCTCGAACTCCCGCCTCTCCACAGACCTCGAACTCACGTCTCTCCACACACCTCGAACTCCCCTCTCTCCACACACCTCGAACTCCCGCCTCTCCACACACCTCGAACTCCCCCTGTCCACACACCTCGAACTCCCGTCTCTGCACACACCTCGATCTCCCCCTGTCCACACACCTCGAACTCCCGTCTCTCCACACAGCTCGAACTCCCGCCTCTCCACAGACCTCGAACTCACGTCTCTCCACACACCTTGAACTCCCGTCTCTGCACACACCTCGATCTCCCCCTGTCCACACACCTTGAACTCCCGTCTCTCCACACACGTCGAACTCCCGTCTCTCCAAACACGTCGAACTCCCGTCTCTCCAAACACCTCGAACTCCCGCCTCTCCACACACCTCGAACTCCCGTCTCTCCACATACCTCGAACTCCCGCCTCTCCACACACCTCGAACTCCCGTCTCTCCACACACCTCGAACTCCCGTCTCTCCACACACCTGGAGCTCCCCCTCTCCACACGCCTCGAACTCCCGTCTCTCCGCACACCTCGAGCTCCCATCTCTGCACACACCTCGAACTCCCGTCGCTCCACACACCTCGAACTCCCGTCGCTCCACACACCTCGAACTCCCCCTCTTCACACACCTCGAACTCCCGTCTCTCCACACACCTCGAACTCCCGTCTCTCCACACACCTCGAACTCCCGTCTCTCCACACACCTCGAACTCCCGTCTCGCCACACACCTCGAACTCCCGTCTCGCCACACACCTCGAACTCCCGTCGCTCCACACACCCCGAACTCCCGTCTATCCACACACCTCGAACTCCCGTCTCTACGCACACCTCGAACTCCCATCTCTCCGCACACCTCGAACTCCCGTCTCTCCACACACCTCGAACTCCCCCTCTCCACACACCTCGAACTCCCGTCTCCCCACACACCTCGAACTCCCGTCGCTCCACACACCTCGAACTCCCCCTCTCCACACACCTCGAACTCCCCCTCTTCACACATCTCGAACTCCCGTCTCTCCACACACTTCGAACTCCCGTCTCTCCGCACACCTCGAACTCCCGTCTCCCCTCACACCAGGAATTCCCCTCTCCTCACACACCAGGAATTACCGTCTCCCCACACACCTCGAACTCCCGTCGCTCCACACACCTCGAACTCCCCCTCTCCACACACCTCGAACTCCCCCTCTTCACACACCTCGAACTCCCGTCTCTCCACACACCTCGAACTCCAGTCTCTCCACACACCTCGAACTCCCGTCTCTCCACACACCTCGAACTCCCGTCTCTCCACACACCACGAACTCCCGTCTCTCCACACACCACGAACTCCCGTCTCTCTACACACCTCGAACTCCAGTCTCTCCACACACCTCGAACTCCCGTCTCTCCACACACCTCGAACTCCCGTCTCTCCACACACCACGAACTCCCGTCTCTCTACACACCTCGAACTCCCGCCTCTCCTCACACCTCGAACTCCCGTCTCTCCACACACCTCGATCTCCCCCTCTCCACACACCTCGAACTCGCCCTCTCCACACACCTCGAACTTCCGTCTCTCCACACACCTCGAACTCCCGTCTCTCCACACACCTCGATCTCCCGTCTCTCCACACACCTCGAACTCCCGCCTCTCCTCACACTTCGAACTCCCGTCTCTACACACACCTCGAACTCCCGTCTCTCCACACACCTCGAACTCCCGTCTCTCCACACACCTCGAACTCCCATCTCTCCACACACCTCGAACTCCCGCCTCTCCACACATCTCGACCTCCCGTCTCTCCACACACCTCGAACTCCCGTCTCTGAAGACACCTCGAACTCCCGTCTCTGAAGACACCTCGAACTTCCGTCTCTCCACACACCTCGAACTCCCGTCTCTCCACACACCTCGAATTCCCGTCTCTCCGCACACCCCGAACTCCCGTCTCTACACACACCTCGAACTCCCGTCTCTCCACACACCTCGAACTCCCATCTCTCCACACACCTCGAACTCCCGCCTCTCCACACACCTCGACCTCCCGTGTCTCCACACACCTCGAACTCCCGTCTCTCCGCACACCCCGAACTCCCGTCTATCCGCACACCTCGAACTCCCGTCTCTCCTCACACCTCGAACTCCCGTCTCTCTTCCCAACTCGAACTCCCGTCTCTCCACACACCTCGAACTCCCGTCTCTCCACACACCTCGAACTCCCGTCTCTGCACACACCTCGATCTCCCCCGTCCACACACCTCGATCTCCCCCTGTCCACACACCTTGAACTCCCGTCTCTCCACACACCTCGAACTCCCGTCTCTCCACACACGTCGAACTCCCGTCTCTCCAAACACCTCGATCTCCCCTCTCCACACACCTCGAACTCCCGCCTCTCCACACACCTCGAACTCCCGCCTCTCCACACACGTCGAACTCCCGTCTCTCCACACACCTCGATCTCCCCCTGTCCACACACCTCAAACTCCCGTCTCTCCACACACCTCGAACTCCCGTCTCTCCACACACCTCGAACTCCCGTCTCTCCACACACCTCGAACTCCCGTCTCTCCACACACCTCGAACTCCCGTCTCTCCACACACCTCGAACTCCCGTCTCTCCACACACCTCGATCTCCCGTCTCTCCACACACCTCGAACTCCCGCCTCTCCTCACACTTCGAACTCCCGTCTCTACACACACCTCGAACTCCCGTCTCTCCACACACCTCGAACTCCCGTCTCTCCACACACCTCGAACTCCCATCTCTCCACACACCTCGAACTCCCGCCTCTCCACACACCTCGACCTCCCGTCTCTCCACACACCTCGAACTCCCGTCTCTGAAGACACCTCGAACTCCCGTCTCTGAAGACACCTCGAACTCCCGTCTCTCCACACACCTCGAACTCCCGTCTCTCCACACACCTCGAATTCCCGTCTCTCCGCACATCCCGAACTCCCGTCTCTACACACACCTCGAACTCCCGTCTCTACACACACCTCGAACTCCCGTCTCTCCACACACCTCGAACTCCCATCTCTCCACACACCTCGAACTCCCGCCTCTCCACACACCTCGACCTCCCGTGTCTCCACACACCTCGAACTCCCGTCTCTGAAGACACCTCGAACACCCGTCTCTCCACACAGCTCGACCTCCCGTCTCTCCACACACCTCGAACTCCCATCTCTCCACACACCTCGAACTCCCGTCTCTCCGCACACCCCGAACTCCCGTCTATCCGCACACCTCGAACTCCCGTCTCTCCTCACACCTCGAACTCCCGTCTCTCTACACAACTCGAACTCCCGCCTCTCCTCACACCTCGAACTCCCGTCTCTCTTCCCAACTCGAACTCCCGTCTCTCCACACACCTCGAACTCCCGTCTCTCCACACACCTCGAACTCCCGTCTCTCCACACACCTCGATCTCCCGTCTCTCCACACACCTCGAACTCCCGCCTCTCCTCACACTTCGAACTCCCGTCTCTACACACACCTCGAACTCCCGTCTCTCCACACACCTCGAACTCCCGTCTCTCCACACACCTCGAACTCCCATCTCTCCACACACCTCGAACTCCCGTCTCGCCACACACCTCGAACTCCCGTCGCTCCACACACCTCGAACTCCCGTCTCTGAAGACACCTCGAACTCCCGCCTCTCCACACACCTCGAACTCCCGCCTCTCCACACACGTCGAACTCCCGTCTCTCCACACACCTCGATCTCCCCCAGTCCACACACCTCGAACTCCCGTCTCTCCACACACCTCGAACTCCCGTCTCTCCACACACCTCGAACTCCCGTCTCTCCACACACCTCGAACTCCCGTCTCTCCACACACCTCGATCTCCCGTCTCTCCACACACCTCGAACTCCCGTCTCTCCACACACCTCGAACTCCCGTCTCTCCACACACCTCGAACTCCCGTCTCTCCACACACCTCGAACTCCCGCCTCTCCTCACACCTCGAACTCCCGTCTCTCCACACACCTCGATCTCCCCCTGTCCACACACCTTGAACTCCCGTCTCTCCACACACATCGAACTCCCGCCTCTCCACACACCTCGAACTCCCGTCTCTCCACACACGTCGAACTCCCGTCTCTCCAAACACCTCGAACTCCCGCCTCTCCACACACCTCAAACTCCCGTCTCTCCACACACCTCGAACTCCCGCCTCTCCACACACCTCGAACTCCCGTCTCTCCACACACCTCGAACTCCCGTCTCTCCACACACCTGGAGCTCCCGCTCTCCACACGCCTCGAACTCCCGTCTCTCCGCACACCTCGAGCTCCCATCTCTGCACACACCTCGAACTCCCGTCGCTCCACACACCTCGAACTCCCCCTCTTCACACACCTCGAACTCCCGTCTCTCCACACACCTCGAACTCCCGTCTCTCCACACACCTCGAACTCCCGTCTCTCCACACACCTCGAACTCCCGTCTCTCCACACACCTCGAACTCCCTTCTCTCCACACACCTCGAACTCCCGTCTCTCCGCACACCTCGAACTCCCGTCTCTCCGCACACCTCGAACTCCCGTCTCTCCGCACACCTCGAACTCCCGTCTCTCCACACATGGAGCTCCCCTTCTCCACACGCCTCGAACTCCCGTCTCTCCACACACATCGAACTCCCGTCTCTCCACACACCTCGAACTCCCGTCTCTCCACACACCTCGAACTCCCGTCTCTCCACACACCTCGAGCTCCCGTCTCTCCACACACCTCGAACTCCCGTCTCTCCACACACCTCGAACTCCCGTCTCTCCACACACCTCGAACTCCCGTCTCTCCACACACATCGAACTCCCGTCTCTCCACACACCTCGAACTCCCGTCTCCCCACACACCTCGAACTCCCGTCTCTCCACACACCTCGAACTCCCGTCTATCCGCACACCTCGAACTCCCGTCTCTCCGCACACCTCGAACTCCCGTCTCTCCGCACACCTCGAACTCCCGTCTCTCCGCACACCTCGAACTCCCGTCTCTCCACACACCTCGAACTCCCGTCTCTCCACACACCTGGAATTCCCGTCTCTCCACACACCTCGAACTCCCGTCTCTCCACACACCTCGAACTCCCGTCTCTCCACACACCTGGAACTCCCGTCTCTCCACACACCTCGAACTCCCGTCTCTCCACACACCTCGAACTCCCGTCTCCCCACACACCTCGAACTCCCGTCTCTCCACACACCTCGAACTCCCGTCTCTCCGCACACCCCGAACTCCCGTCTATCCACACACCTCGAACTCCCGTCTCTCCGCACACCTCGAACTCCCGTCTCTCCGCACACCTCGAACTCCCGTCTCTCCACACACCTCGAACTCCCGTCTCCCCACACACCTCAAACTCCCGTCGCTCCACACACCTCGAACTCCCCCTCTCCACACACCTCGAACTCCCCCTCTTCACACACCTCGAACTCCCGTCTCTCCACACACCTCGAACTCCCGTCTCGCCACACACCTCGAACTCCCGTCGCTCCACACACCTCGAACTCCCGTCGCTCCACACACCTCGAACTCCCGTCTCTCCGCACACCTCGAACTCCCGTCTCTCCGCACACCTCGAACTCCCGTCTCTCCACACACCTCGAACTCCCGTCTCTCCACACACCTCGAACTCCCGTCTCGCCACACACCTCGAACTCCCGTCTCGCCACACACCTCGAACTCCCGTCGCTCCACACACCCCGAACTCCCGTCTATCCACACACCTCGAACTCCCGTCTCTACGCACACCTCGAACTCCCATCTCTCCGCACACCTCGAACTCCCGTCTCTCCACACACCTCGAACTCCCCCTCTCCACACACCTCGAACTCCCGTCTCCCCACACACCTCGAACTCCCGTCGCTCCACACACCTCGAACTCCCCCTCTCCACACACCTCGAACTCCCCCTCTTCACACATCTCGAACTCCCGTCTCTCCACACACTTCGAACTCCCGTCTCTCCGCACACCTCGAACTCCCGTCTCCCCTCACACCAGGAATTCCCCTCTCCTCACACACCAGGAATTACCGTCTCCCCACACACCTCGAACTCCCGTCGCTCCACACACCTCGAACTCCCCCTCTCCACACACCTCGAACTCCCCCTCTTCACACACCTCGAACTCCCGTCTCTCCACACACCTCGAACTCCAGTCTCTCCACACACCTCGAACTCCCGTCTCTCCACACACCTCGAACTCCCGTCTCTCCACACACCACGAACTCCCGTCTCTCTACACACCTCGAACTCCCGCCTCTCCTCACACCTCGAACTCCCGTCTCTCCACACACCTCGATCTCCCCCTCTCCACACACCTCGAACTCGCCCTCTCCACACACCTCGAACTTCCGTCTCTCCACACACCTCGAACTCCCGTCTCTCCACACACCTCGAACTCCCGCATCTCCACACACCTCGAACTCCCGCCTCTCCACAGACCTCGAACTCCCGCCTCTCCACAGACCTCGAACTCACGTCTCTCCACACACCTCGAACTCCCCTCTCTCCACACACCTCGAACTCCCGCCTCTCCACACACCTCGAACTCCCCCTGTCCACACACCTCGAACTCCCGTCGCTCCACACACCTCGAACTCCCCCTCTCCACACACCTCGAACTCCCCCTCTTCACACACCTCGAACTCCCGTCTCTCCACACATCTCGAACTCCCGTCTCTCCACACACTTCGAACTCCCGTCTCTCCGCACACCTCGAACTCCCGTCTCTCCACACACCTCGAACTCCCGTCTCCCCACACACCTCGAACTCCCGTCTCTCCACACACCTCGAACTCCCGTCTCTCCGCACACCCCGAACTCCCGTCTCTACACACACCTCGAACTCCCGTCTCTCCACACACCTCGAACTCCCGTCTCTCCACACACCTCGAACTCCCATCTCTCCACACACCTCGAACTCCCGCCTCTCCACACACCTCGACCTCCCGTCTCTCCACACACCTCGAACTCCCGTCTCTGAAGACACCTCGAACTCCCGTCTCTCCGCACACCTCGAACTCCCGTCTCTCCACACACCTCGAACTCCCGTCTCTCCACACACCTCGATCTCCCCCAGTCCACACACCTCGAACTCCCGTCTCTCCACACACCTCGAACTCCCGTCTCTCCACACACCTCGAACTCCCGTCTCTCCACACACCTCGAACTCCCGTCTCTCCACACACCTCGATCTCCCGTCTCTCCACACACCTCGAACTCCCGTCTCTCCACACACCTCGAACTCCCGTCTCTCCACACACCTCGAACTCCCGTCTCTCCACACACCTCGAACTCCCGTCTCTCCACACACCTCGAACTCCCGTCTCTCCACACACCTCGATCTCCCGTCTCTCCACACACCTCGAACTCCCGCCTCTCCTCACACTTCGAACTCCCGTCTCTCCACACACCTCGATCTCCCGTCTCTCCACACACCTCGAACTCCCGCCTCTCCTCACACCTCGAACTCCCGTCTCTCCACACACCTCGATCTCCCCCTGTCCACACACCTTGAACTCCCGTCTCTCCACACACATCGAACTCCCGCCTCTCCACACACCTCGAACTCCCGTCTCTCCACACACGTCGAACTCCCGTCTCTCCAAACACCTCGAACTCCCGCCTCTCCACACACCTCAAACTCCCGTCTCTCCACACACCTCGAACTCCCGCCTCTCCACACACCTCGAACTCCCGTCTCTCCACACACCTCGAACTCCCGTCTCTCCACACACCTGGAGCTCCCGCTCTCCACACGCCTCGAACTCCCGTCTCTCCGCACACCTCGAGCTCCCATCTCTGCACACACCTCGAACTCCCGTCGCTCCACACACCTCGAACTCCCCCTCTTCACACACCTCGAACTCCCGTCTCTCCACACACCTCGAACTCCCGTCTCTCCACACACCTCGAACTCCCGTCTCTCCACACACCTCGAACTCCCGTCTCTCCACACACCTCGAACTCCCTTCTCTCCACACACCTCGAACTCCCGTCTCTCCGCACACCTCGAACTCCCGTCTCTCCGCACACCTCGAACTCCCGTCTCTCCGCACACCTCGAACTCCCGTCTCTCCACACATGGAGCTCCCCTTCTCCACACGCCTCGAACTCCCGTCTCTCCACACACATCGAACTCCCGTCTCTCCACACACCTCGAACTCCCGTCTCTCCACACACCTCGAACTCCCGTCTCTCCACACACCTCGAGCTCCCGTCTCTCCACACACCTCGAACTCCCGTCTCTCCACACACCTCGAACTCCCGTCTCTCCACACACCTCGAACTCCCGTCTCTCCACACACATCGAACTCCCGTCTCTCCACACACCTCGAACTCCCGTCTCCCCACACACCTCGAACTCCCGTCTCTCCACACACCTCGAACTCCCGTCTATCCGCACACCTCGAACTCCCGTCTATCCGCACACCTCGAACTCCCGTCTCTCCGCACACCTCGAACTCCCGTCTCTCCGCACACCTCGAACTCCCGTCTCTCCGCACACCTCGAACTCCCGTCTCTCCACACACCTCGAACTCCCGTCTCTCCACACACCTGGAATTCCCGTCTCTCCACACACCTCGAACTCCCGTCTCTCCACACACCTCGAACTCCCGTCTCTCCACACACCTGGAACTCCCGTCTCTCCACACACCTCGAACTCCCGTCTCTCCACACACCTCGAACTCCCGTCTCCCCACACACCTCGAACTCCCGTCTCTCCACACACCTCGAACTCCCGTCTCTCCGCACACCCCGAACTCCCGTCTATCCACACACCTCGAACTCCCGTCTCTCCGCACACCTCGAACTCCCGTCTCTCCGCACACCTCGAACTCCCGTCTCTCCACACACCTCGAACTCCCGTCTCCCCACACACCTCAAACTCCCGTCGCTCCACACACCTCGAACTCCCCCTCTCCACACACCTCGAACTCCCCCTCTTCACACACCTCGAACTCCCGTCTCTCCACACACCTCGAACTCCCGTCTCGCCACACACCTCGAACTCCCGTCGCTCCACACACCTCGAACTCCCGTCGCTCCACACACCTCGAACTCCCGTCTCTCCGCACACCTCGAACTCCCGTCTCTCCGCACACCTCGAACTCCCGTCTCTCCACACACCTCGAACTCCCGTCTCTCCACACACCTCGAACTCCCGTCTCGCCACACACCTCGAACTCCCGTCTCGCCACACACCTCGAACTCCCGTCGCTCCACACACCCCGAACTCCCGTCTATCCACACACCTCGAACTCCCGTCTCTACGCACACCTCGAACTCCCATCTCTCCGCACACCTCGAACTCCCGTCTCTCCACACACCTCGAACTCCCCCTCTCCACACACCTCGAACTCCCGTCTCCCCACACACCTCGAACTCCCGTCGCTCCACACACCTCGAACTCCCCCTCTTCACACATTTCGAACTCCCGTCTCTCCACACACTTCGAACTCCCGTCTCTCCGCACACCTCGAACTCCCGTCTCCCCTCACACCAGGAATTCCCCTCTCCTCACACACCAGGAATTACCGTCTCCCCACACACCTCGAACTCCCGTCGCTCCACACACCTCGAACTCCCCCTCTCCACACACCTCGAACTCCCCCTCTTCACACACCTCGAACTCCCGTCTCTCCACACACCTCGAACTCCAGTCTCTCCACACACCTCGAACTCCCGTCTCTCCACACACCTCGAACTCCCGTCTCTCCACACACCACGAACTCCCGTCTCTCTACACACCTCGAACTCCCGCCTCTCCTCACACCTCGAACTCCCGTCTCTCCACACACCTCGATCTCCCCCTCTCCACACACCTCGAACTCGCCCTCTCCACACACCTCGAACTTCCGTCTCTCCACACACCTCGAACTCCCGTCTCTCCACACACCTCGAACTCCCGCATCTCCACACACCTCGAACTCCCGCCTCTCCACAGACCTCGAACTCCCGCCTCTCCACAGACCTCGAACTCACGTCTCTCCACACACCTCGAACTCCCCTCTCTCCACACACCTCGAACTCCCGCCTCTCCACACACCTCGAACTCCCCCTGTCCACACACCTCGAACTCCCGTCGCTCCACACACCTCGAACTCCCCCTCTCCACACACCTCGAACTCCCCCTCTTCACACACCTCGAACTCCCGTCTCTCCACACATCTCGAACTCCCGTCTCTCCACACACTTCGAACTCCCGTCTCTCCGCACACCTCGAACTCCCGTCTCCCCACACACCAGGAATTCCCCTCTCCTCACACACCAGGAATTACCGTCTCCCCACACACCTCGAACTCCCGTCGCTCCACACACCTCGAACTCCCCCTCTCCACACACCTCGAACTCCCCCTCTTCACACACCTCGAACTCCCGTCTCTCCACACACCTCGAACTCCAGTCTCTCCACACACCTCGAACTCCCGTCTCTCCACACACCTCGAACTCCCGTCTCTCCACACACCTCGAACTCCCGTCTCTCTACACACCTCGAACTCCCGCCTCTCCTCACACCTCGAACTCCCGTCTCTCCACACACCTCGATCTCCCCCTCTCCACACACCTCGAACTCGCCCTCTCCACACACCTCGAACTTCCGTCTCTCCACACACCTCGAACTCCCGTCTCTCCACACACCTCGAACTCCCGCATCTCCACATACCTCGAACTCCCGCCTCTCCACAGACCTCGAACTCCCGCCTCTCCACAGACCTCGAACTCACGTCTCTCCACACACCTCGAACTCCCCTCTCTCCACACACCTCGAACTCCCGCCTCTCCACACACCTCGAACTCCCCCTGTCCACACACCTCGAACTCCCGTCTCTGCACACACCTCGATCTCCCCCTGTCCACACACCTCGAACTCCCGTCTCTCCACACAGCTCGAACTCCCGCCTCTCCACAGACCTCGAACTCACGTCTCTCCACACACCTTGAACTCCCGTCTCTGCACACACCTCGATCTCCCCCTGTCCACACACCTTGAACTCCCGTCTCTCCACACACGTCGAACTCCCGTCTCTCCAAACACGTCGAACTCCCGTCTCTCCAAACACCTCGAACTCCCGCCTCTCCACACACCTCGAACTCCCGTCTCTCCACATACCTCGAACTCCCGCCTCTCCACACACCTCGAACTCCCGTCTCTCCACACACCTCGAACTCCCGTCTCTCCACACACCTGGAGCTCCCCCTCTCCACACGCCTCGAACTCCCGTCTCTCCGCACACCTCGAGCTCCCATCTCTGCACACACCTCGAACTCCCGTCGCTCCACACACCTCGAACTCCCGTCGCTCCACACACCTCGAACTCCCCCTCTTCACACACCTCGAACTCCCGTCTCTCCACACACCTCGAACTCCCGTCTCTCCACACACCTCGAACTCCCGTCTCTCCACACACCTCGAACTCCCGTCTCGCCACACACCTCGAACTCCCGTCTCGCCACACACCTCGAACTCCCGTCGCTCCACACACCCCGAACTCCCGTCTATCCACACACCTCGAACTCCCGTCTCTACGCACACCTCGAACTCCCATCTCTCCGCACACCTCGAACTCCCGTCTCTCCACACACCTCGAACTCCCCCTCTCCACACACCTCGAACTCCCGTCTCCCCACACACCTCGAACTCCCGTCGCTCCACACACCTCGAACTCCCCCTCTCCACACACCTCGAACTCCCCCTCTTCACACATCTCGAACTCCCGTCTCTCCACACACTTCGAACTCCCGTCTCTCCGCACACCTCGAACTCCCGTCTCCCCTCACACCAGGAATTCCCCTCTCCTCACACACCAGGAATTACCGTCTCCCCACACACCTCGAACTCCCGTCGCTCCACACACCTCGAACTCCCCCTCTCCACACACCTCGAACTCCCCCTCTTCACACACCTCGAACTCCCGTCTCTCCACACACCTCGAACTCCAGTCTCTCCACACACCTCGAACTCCCGTCTCTCCACACACCTCGAACTCCCGTCTCTCCACACACCACGAACTCCCGTCTCTCCACACACCACGAACTCCCGTCTCTCTACACACCTCGAACTCCAGTCTCTCCACACACCTCGAACTCCCGTCTCTCCACACACCTCGAACTCCCGTCTCTCCACACACCACGAACTCCCGTCTCTCTACACACCTCGAACTCCCGCCTCTCCTCACACCTCGAACTCCCGTCTCTCCACACACCTCGATCTCCCCCTCTCCACACACCTCGAACTCGCCCTCTCCACACACCTCGAACTTCCGTCTCTCCACACACCTCGAACTCCCGTCTCTCCACACACCTCGATCTCCCGTCTCTCCACACACCTCGAACTCCCGCCTCTCCTCACACTTCGAACTCCCGTCTCTACACACACCTCGAACTCCCGTCTCTCCACACACCTCGAACTCCCGTCTCTCCACACACCTCGAACTCCCATCTCTCCACACACCTCGAACTCCCGCCTCTCCACACATCTCGACCTCCCGTCTCTCCACACACCTCGAACTCCCGTCTCTGAAGACACCTCGAACTCCCGTCTCTGAAGACACCTCGAACTTCCGTCTCTCCACACACCTCGAACTCCCGTCTCTCCACACACCTCGAATTCCCGTCTCTCCGCACACCCCGAACTCCCGTCTCTACACACACCTCGAACTCCCGTCTCTCCACACACCTCGAACTCCCATCTCTCCACACACCTCGAACTCCCGCCTCTCCACACACCTCGACCTCCCGTGTCTCCACACACCTCGAACTCCCGTCTCTCCGCACACCCCGAACTCCCGTCTATCCGCACACCTCGAACTCCCGTCTCTCCTCACACCTCGAACTCCCGTCTCTCTTCCCAACTCGAACTCCCGTCTCTCCACACACCTCGAACTCCCGTCTCTCCACACACCTCGAACTCCCGTCTCTGCACACACCTCGATCTCCCCCGTCCACACACCTCGATCTCCCCCTGTCCACACACCTTGAACTCCCGTCTCTCCACACACCTCGAACTCCCGTCTCTCCACACACGTCGAACTCCCGTCTCTCCAAACACCTCGATCTCCCCTCTCCACACACCTCGAACTCCCGCCTCTCCACACACCTCGAACTCCCGCCTCTCCACACACGTCGAACTCCCGTCTCTCCACACACCTCGATCTCCCCCTGTCCACACACCTCAAACTCCCGTCTCTCCACACACCTCGAACTCCCGTCTCTCCACACACCTCGAACTCCCGTCTCTCCACACACCTCGAACTCCCGTCTCTCCACACACCTCGAACTCCCGTCTCTCCACACACCTCGAACTCCCGTCTCTCCACACACCTCGATCTCCCGTCTCTCCACACACCTCGAACTCCCGCCTCTCCTCACACTTCGAACTCCCGTCTCTACACACACCTCGAACTCCCGTCTCTCCACACACCTCGAACTCCCGTCTCTCCACACACCTCGAACTCCCATCTCTCCACACACCTCGAACTCCCGCCTCTCCACACACCTCGACCTCCCGTCTCTCCACACACCTCGAACTCCCGTCTCTGAAGACACCTCGAACTCCCGTCTCTGAAGACACCTCGAACTCCCGTCTCTCCACACACCTCGAACTCCCGTCTCTCCACACACCTCGAATTCCCGTCTCTCCGCACATCCCGAACTCCCGTCTCTACACACACCTCGAACTCCCGTCTCTACACACACCTCGAACTCCCGTCTCTCCACACACCTCGAACTCCCATCTCTCCACACACCTCGAACTCCCGCCTCTCCACACACCTCGACCTCCCGTGTCTCCACACACCTCGAACTCCCGTCTCTGAAGACACCTCGAACACCCGTCTCTCCACACAGCTCGACCTCCCGTCTCTCCACACACCTCGAACTCCCATCTCTCCACACACCTCGAACTCCCGTCTCTCCGCACACCCCGAACTCCCGTCTATCCGCACACCTCGAACTCCCGTCTCTCCTCACACCTCGAACTCCCGTCTCTCTACACAACTCGAACTCCCGCCTCTCCTCACACCTCGAACTCCCGTCTCTCTTCCCAACTCGAACTCCCGTCTCTCCACACACCTCGAACTCCCGTCTCTCCACACACCTCGAACTCCCGTCTCTCCACACACCTCGATCTCCCGTCTCTCCACACACCTCGAACTCCCGCCTCTCCTCACACTTCGAACTCCCGTCTCTACACACACCTCGAACTCCCGTCTCTCCACACACCTCGAACTCCCGTCTCTCCACACACCTCGAACTCCCATCTCTCCACACACCTCGAACTCCCGTCTCGCCACACACCTCGAACTCCCGTCGCTCCACACACCTCGAACTCCCGTCTCTGAAGACACCTCGAACTCCCGCCTCTCCACACACCTCGAACTCCCGCCTCTCCACACACGTCGAACTCCCGTCTCTCCACACACCTCGATCTCCCCCAGTCCACACACCTCGAACTCCCGTCTCTCCACACACCTCGAACTCCCGTCTCTCCACACACCTCGAACTCCCGTCTCTCCACACACCTCGAACTCCCGTCTCTCCACACACCTCGATCTCCCGTCTCTCCACACACCTCGAACTCCCGTCTCTCCACACACCTCGAACTCCCGTCTCTCCACACACCTCGAACTCCCGTCTCTCCACACACCTCGAACTCCCGTCTCTCCACACACCTCGAACTCCCGTCTCTCCACACACCTCGATCTCCCGTCTCTCCACACACCTCGAACTCCCGCCTCTCCTCACACTTCGAACTCCCGTCTCTACACACACCTCGAACTCCCGTCTCTCCACACACCTCGAACTCCCGTCTCTCCACACACCTCGAACTCCCATCTCTCCACACACCTCGAACTCCCGCCTCTCCACACACCTCGACCTCCCGTCTCTCCACACACCTCGAACTCCCGTCTCTGAAGACACCTCGAACTCCCGTCTCTGAAGACACCTCGAACTCCCATCTCTCCACACACCTCGAACTCCCGCCTCTCCACACACCTCGAACTCCCGTCTCTGAAGACACCTCGAACACCCGTCTCTCCACACAGCTCGACCTCCCGTCTCTCCACACACCTCGAACTCCCATCTCTCCACACACCTCGAACTCCCGTCTCTCCGCACACCCCGAACTCCCGTCTATCCGCACACCTCGAACTCCCGTCTCTCCTCACACCTCGAACTCCCGTCTCTCTACACAACTCGAACTCCCGCCTCTCCTCACACCTCGAACTCCCGTCTCTCTTCCCAACTCGAACTCCCGTCTCTCCACACACCTCGAACTCCCGTCTCTCCACACACCTCGAACTCCCGCCTCTCCATACACCTCGAACTCCCGTCTATCCACACACCTCGAACTCCCGCATCTCCACACACCTCGAACTCCCGCCTCTCCACAGACCTCGAACTCCCGTCTCTCCACACACCTCGAACTCCCGTCTCTCCACACACCTCGAACTCCCGTCTCTCCACACACCTCGAACTCCCGTCTCTCCACACACCTCGATCTCCCGTCTCTCCACACACCTCGGACTCCCGTCACTCCGCACACCTCGAACTCCAGTCTCTCCACACACCTCGAACTCCCGTCTCTCCACACACCTCGAACTCCCGTCTCTCCACACACCTCGAACTCCCGTCTCTCCACACACCTCGAACTCCCGTCGCTCCACACACCTCGAACTCCCCCTATCCACACACCTCGAACTCCCGCCTCTCCACACACCTCGAACTCCCGTCTCTCCACACACCTGGAGCTCCCCTACTCCACACGCCTCGAACTCCCGTCTCTCCACACACATCGAACTCCCGTCTCTCCACACACCTCGAACTCCCGTCTCTCCACACACCTCGAACTCCCGTCTCTCCACACACCTCGAGCTCCCGTCTCTCCACACACCTCGAACTCCCGTCTCTCCACACACCTCGAACTCCCGTCTCTCCACACACCTCGAACTCCCGTCTCTCCACACACATCGAACTCCCGTCTCTCCACACACCTCGAACTCCCGTCTCTCCACACACCTCGAACTCCCGTCTCTCCACACACCTCGAACTCCCGTCTCGCCACACACCTCGAACTCCCGTCGCTCCACACACCCCGAACTCCCGTCTATCCACACACCTCGAACTCCCGTCTCTACGCACACCTCGAACTCCCGTCTCTACGCACACCTCGAACTCCCATCTCTCCGCACACCTCGAACTCCCGTCTCTCCACACACCTGGAATTCCCGTCTCTCCACACACCTCGAACTCCCCCTCTCCACACACCTCGAACTCCCGTCTCCCCACACACCTCGAACTCCCGTCGCTCCACACACCTCGAACTCCCCCTCTCCACACACCTCGAACTCCACAACTTCACACACCTCGAACTCCCGTCTCTCCACACATCTCGAACTCCCGTCTCTCCACACACTTCGAACTCCCGTCTCTCCGCACACCTCGAACTCCCGTCTCCCCACACACCAGGAATTCCCCTCTCCTCACACACCAGGAATTACCGTCTCCCCACACACCTCGAACTCCCGTCGCTCCACACACCTCGAACTCCCCCTCTCCACACACCTCGAACTCCCCCTCTTCACACACCTCGAACTCCCGTCTCTCCACACACCTCGAACTCCAGTCTCTCCATACACCTCGAACTCCAGTCTCTCCACACACCTCGAACTCCCGCCTCTCCTCACACCTCGAACTCCCGTCTCTCCACACACCTCGATCTCCCCCTCTCCACACACCTCGAACTCGCCCTCTCCACACACCTCGAACTTCCGTCTCTCCACACACCTCGAACTCCCGCCTCGCCACAGACCTCGAACTCCCGCCTCTCCACAGACCTCGAACTCACGTCTCTCCACACACCTCGAACTCCCGTCTATCCACACACCTCGAACTCCCGTCTCTCCGCACACCTCGAACTCCCGTCTCTCCACACACCTCGAACTCCCGTCTCTCCACACACCTGGAATTCCCGTCTCTCCACACACCTCGAACTCCCGTCACTCCGCACACCCCGAACTCCCGTCTATCCGCACACCTCGAACTCCCGTCTCTCCGCACACCTCGAACTCCCGTCTCTCCACACACCTCGAACTCCCGTCTCCCCACACACCTCGAACTCCCGTCTCTCCACACACCTCGAACTCCCGTCTCTCCGCACACCCCGAACTCCCGTCTCTACACACACCTCGAACTCCCGTCTCTCCACACACCTCGAACTCCCGTCTCTCCACACACCTCGAACTCCCATCTCTCCACACACCTCGAACTCCCGCCTCTCCACACACCTCGACCTCCCGTCTCTCCACACACCTCGAACTCCCGTCTCTGAAGACACCTCGAACTCCCGTCTCTCCGCACACCTCGAACTCCCGTCTCTCCACACACCTCGAACTCCCGTCTCTCCACACACCTCGATCTCCCCCAGTCCACACACCTCGAACTCCCGTCTCTCCACACACCTCGAACTCCCGTCTCTCCACACACCTCGAACTCCCGTCTCTCCACACACCTCGAACTCCCGTCTCTCCACACACCTCGATCTCCCGTCTCTCCACACACCTCGAACTCCCGTCTCTCCACACACCTCGAACTCCCGTCTCTCCACACACCTCGAACTCCCGTCTCTCCACACACCTCGAACTCCCGTCTCTCCACACACCTCGAACTCCCGTCTCTCCACACACCTCGATCTCCCGTCTCTCCACACACCTCGAACTCCCGCCTCTCCTCACACTTCGAACTCCCGTCTCTCCACACACCTCGATCTCCCGTCTCTCCACACACCTCGAACTCCCGCCTCTCCTCACACCTCGAACTCCCGTCTCTCCACACACCTCGATCTCCCCCTGTCCACACACCTTGAACTCCCGTCTCTCCACACACATCGAACTCCCGCCTCTCCACACACCTCGAACTCCCGTCTCTCCACACACGTCGAACTCCCGTCTCTCCAAACACCTCGAACTCCCGCCTCTCCACACACCTCAAACTCCCGTCTCTCCACACACCTCGAACTCCCGCCTCTCCACACACCTCGAACTCCCGTCTCTCCACACACCTCGAACTCCCGTCTCTCCACACACCTGGAGCTCCCGCTCTCCACACGCCTCGAACTCCCGTCTCTCCGCACACCTCGAGCTCCCATCTCTGCACACACCTCGAACTCCCGTCGCTCCACACACCTCGAACTCCCCCTCTTCACACACCTCGAACTCCCGTCTCTCCACACACCTCGAACTCCCGTCTCTCCACACACCTCGAACTCCCGTCTCTCCACACACCTCGAACTCCCGTCTCTCCACACACCTCGAACTCCCTTCTCTCCACACACCTCGAACTCCCGTCTCTCCGCACACCTCGAACTCCCGTCTCTCCGCACACCTCGAACTCCCGTCTCTCCGCACACCTCGAACTCCCGTCTCTCCACACATGGAGCTCCCCTTCTCCACACGCCTCGAACTCCCGTCTCTCCACACACATCGAACTCCCGTCTCTCCACACACCTCGAACTCCCGTCTCTCCACACACCTCGAACTCCCGTCTCTCCACACACCTCGAGCTCCCGTCTCTCCACACACCTCGAACTCCCGTCTCTCCACACACCTCGAACTCCCGTCTCTCCACACACCTCGAACTCCCGTCTCTCCACACACATCGAACTCCCGTCTCTCCACACACCTCGAACTCCCGTCTCCCCACACACCTCGAACTCCCGTCTCTCCACACACCTCGAACTCCCGTCTATCCGCACACCTCGAACTCCCGTCTCTCCGCACACCTCGAACTCCCGTCTCTCCGCACACCTCGAACTCCCGTCTCTCCGCACACCTCGAACTCCCGTCTCTCCACACACCTCGAACTCCCGTCTCTCCACACACCTGGAATTCCCGTCTCTCCACACACCTCGAACTCCCGTCTCTCCACACACCTCGAACTCCCGTCTCTCCACACACCTGGAACTCCCGTCTCTCCACACACCTCGAACTCCCGTCTCTCCACACACCTCGAACTCCCGTCTCCCCACACACCTCGAACTCCCGTCTCTCCACACACCTCGAACTCCCGTCTCTCCGCACACCCCGAACTCCCGTCTATCCACACACCTCGAACTCCCGTCTCTCCGCACACCTCGAACTCCCGTCTCTCCGCACACCTCGAACTCCCGTCTCTCCACACACCTCGAACTCCCGTCTCCCCACACACCTCAAACTCCCGTCGCTCCACACACCTCGAACTCCCCCTCTCCACACACCTCGAACTCCCCCTCTTCACACACCTCGAACTCCCGTCTCTCCACACACCTCGAACTCCCGTCTCGCCACACACCTCGAACTCCCGTCGCTCCACACACCTCGAACTCCCGTCGCTCCACACACCTCGAACTCCCGTCTCTCCGCACACCTCGAACTCCCGTCTCTCCGCACACCTCGAACTCCCGTCTCTCCGCACACCTCGAACTCCCGTCTCTCCACACACCTCGAACTCCCGTCTCTCCACACACCTCGAACTCCCGTCTCGCCACACACCTCGAACTCCCGTCTCCCCACACACCTCGAACTCCCGTCTCTACGCACACCTCGAACTCCCATCTCTCCGCACACCTCGAACTCCCGTCTCTCCACACACCTCGAACTCCCCCTCTCCACACACCTCGAACTCCCGTCTCCCCACACACCTCGAACTCCCGTCGCTCCACACACCTCGAACTCCCCCTCTCCACACACCTCGAACTCCCCCTCTTCACACATCTCGAACTCCCGTCTCTCCACACACTTCGAACTCCCGTCTCTCCGCACACCTCGAACTCCCGTCTCCCCTCACACCAGGAATTCCCCTCTCCTCACACACCAGGAATTACCGTCTCCCCACACACCTCGAACTCCCGTCGCTCCACACACCTCGAACTCCCCCTCTCCACACACCTCGAACTCCCCCTCTTCACACACCTCGAACTCCCGTCTCTCCACACACCTCGAACTCCAGTCTCTCCACACACCTCGAACTCCCGTCTCTCCACACACCTCGAACTCCCGTCTCTCCTCACACCTCGAACTCCCGTCTCTCCACACACCTCGATCTCCCCCTCTCCACACACCTCGAACTCGCCCTCTCCACACACCTCGAACTTCCGTCTCTCCACACACCTCGAACTCCCGTCTCTCCACACACCTCGAACTCCCGCATCTCCACACACCTCGAACTCCCGCCTCTCCACAGACCTCGAACTCCCGCCTCTCCACAGACCTCGAACTCACGTCTCTCCACACACCTCGAACTCCCCTCTCTCCACACACCTCGAACTCCCGCCTCTCCACACACCTCGAACTCCCCCTGTCCACACACCTCGAACTCCCGTCGCTCCACACACCTCGAACTCCCCCTCTCCACACACCTCGAACTCCCCCTCTTCACACACCTCGAACTCCCGTCTCTCCACACATCTCGAACTCCCGTCTCTCCACACACTTCGAACTCCCGTCTCTCCGCACACCTCGAACTCCCGTCTCCCCACACACCAGGAATTCCCCTCTCCTCACACACCAGGAATTACCGTCTCCCCACACACCTCGAACTCCCGTCGCTCCACACACCTCGAACTCCCCCTCTCCACACACCTCGAACTCCCCCTCTTCACACACCTCGAACTCCCGTCTCTCCACACACCTCGAACTCCAGTCTCTCCACACACCTCGAACTCCCGTCTCTCCACACACCTCGAACTCCCGTCTCTCCACACACCTCGAACTCCCGTCTCTCTACACACCTCGAACTCCCGCCTCTCCTCACACCTCGAACTCCCGTCTCTCCACACACCTCGATCTCCCCCTCTCCACACACCTCGAACTCGCCCTCTCCACACACCTCGAACTTCCGTCTCTCCACACACCTCGAACTCCCGTCTCTCCACACACCTCGAACTCCCGCATCTCCACATACCTCGAACTCCCGCCTCTCCACAGACCTCGAACTCCCGCCTCTCCACAGACCTCGAACTCACGTCTCTCCACACACCTCGAACTCCCCTCTCTCCACACACCTCGAACTCCCGCCTCTCCACACACCTCGAACTCCCCCTGTCCACACACCTCGAACTCCCGTCTCTGCACACACCTCGATCTCCCCCTGTCCACACACCTCGAACTCCCGTCTCTCCACACAGCTCGAACTCCCGCCTCTCCACAGACCTCGAACTCACGTCTCTCCACACACCTTGAACTCCCGTCTCTGCACACACCTCGATCTCCCCCTGTCCACACACCTTGAACTCCCGTCTCTCCACACACGTCGAACTCCCGTCTCTCCAAACACGTCGAACTCCCGTCTCTCCAAACACCTCGAACTCCCGCCTCTCCACACACCTCGAACTCCCGTCTCTCCACATACCTCGAACTCCCGCCTCTCCACACACCTCGAACTCCCGTCTCTCCACACACCTCGAACTCCCGTCTCTCCACACACCTGGAGCTCCCCCTCTCCACACGCCTCGAACTCCCGTCTCTCCGCACACCTCGAGCTCCCATCTCTGCACACACCTCGAACTCCCGTCGCTCCACACACCTCGAACTCCCGTCGCTCCACACACCTCGAACTCCCCCTCTTCACACACCTCGAACTCCCGTCTCTCCACACACCTCGAACTCCCGTCTCTCCACACACCTGGAACTCCCGTCTCTCCACACACCTCGAACTCCCGTCTCTCCACACACCTCGAACTCCCGTCTCTCCACACACCTCGAACTCCCGTCTCACCACACACCAGGAATTCCCCTCTCCTCACACACCAGGAATTCCCGTCTTCCCACACACCTCGAACTCCTTGCCTCCACACACCTCGAATTCCCGTCTCTCCACACACCTCGAACTCCCGCCTCTCCACACACCTCGAACTCCCGTCTCTCCACACACCTCGAACTCCCGTCTCTCCACACACCTCGAACTCCCGTCTCTCCACACAGCTCGAATTCCCATCTCCCCACACACCTCGAACTCCCGTCTCCCCACACAGCTCGAATTCCCGTCTCCCCACACACCTCGAACTCCCGTCTCTCCGCACACCTCGAACTCCCGTCTCTCCGCACACCTCGAACTCCCGTCTCTCCGCACACCTCGAACTCCCGTCTCTCCACACACCTCGAACTCCCGTCTCCCCACACACCTCGAACTCCCATCGCTCCACACACCTCGAACTCCCCCTCTCCACACACCTCGAACTCCCCCTCTTCACACACCTCGAACTCCCGTCTCTCCACACACCTCGAACTCCCGTCTCGCCACACACCTCGAACTCCCGTCGCTCCACACACCTCGAACTCCCGTCGCTCCACACACCTCGAACTCCCGTCTCTCCGCACACCTCGAACTCCCGTCTCTCCACACACCTCGAACTCCCGCCTCTCCAACACCTCGAACTCCCGTCTCTCCACACACCTCGAACTCCCGTCGCTCCACACACCCCGAACTCCCGTCTATCCACACACCTCGAACTCCCGTCTCTACGCACACGTCGAACTCCCAGCTCTCCGCACACCTCGAACTCCCGTCTCTCCACACACCTCGAACTCCCGTCTCTCCACACACCTGGAATTCCCGTCTCTCCACACACCTCGAACTCCCCCTCTCCACACACCTCGAACTCCCGTCTCCCCACACACCTCGAACTCCCGTCGCTCCACACACCTCGAACTCCCCCTCTCCACACACCTCGAACTCCCCCTCTTCACACACCTCGAACTCCCGTCTCTCCACACACCTCGAACTCCAGTCTCTCCACACACCTCGAACTCCCGTCTCTCCACACACCTCGAACTCCCGTCTCTCCACACACCTCGAACTCCCGTCTCTCTACACACCTCGAACTCCCGCCTCTCCTCACACCTCGAACTCCCGTCTCTCCACACACCTCGATCTCCCCCTCTCCACACACCTCGAACTCGCCCTCTCCACACACCTCGAACTTCCGTCTCTCCACACACCTCGAACTCCCGTCTCTCCACACACCTCGAACTCCCGCATCTCCACACACCTCGAACTCCCGCCTCTCCACAGACCTCGAACTCCCGCCTCTCCACAGACCTCGAACTCACGTCTCTCCAAACACCTCGAACTCCCCTCTCTCCACACACCTCGAACTCCCGCCTCTCCACACACCTCGAACTCCCCCTGTCCACACACCTCGAACTCCCGTCTCTGCACACACCTCGATCTCCCCCTGTCCACACACCTCGAACTCCCGTCTCTCCACACAGCTCGAACTCCCGCCTCTCCACAGACCTCGAACTCACGTCTCTCCACACACCTTGAACTCCCGTCTCTGCACACACCTCGATCTCCCCCTGTCCACACACCTTGAACTCCCGTCTCTCCACACACCTCGAACTCCCGTCTCTCCACACACCTCGAACTCCCGTCTCTCCACACACGTCGAACTCCCGTCTCTCCAAACACCTCGAACTCCCGCCTCTCCACACACCTCGAACTCCCGTCTCTCCACACACCTCGAACTCCCGCCTCTCCACACACCTCGAACTCCCGTCTCTCCACACACCTCGAGCTCCCATCTCTGCACACACCTCGAACTCCCGTCGCTCCACACACCTCGAACTCCCCCTCTTCACACACCTCGAACTCCCGTCTCTCCACACACCTCGAACTCCCGTCTCTCCACACACCTCGAACTCCCGTCTCTCCACACACCTCGAACTCCCGTCTCTCCACACACCTGGAATTCCCGTCTCACCACACACCAGGAATTCCCCTCTCCTCACACACCAGGAATTCCCGTCTTCCCACACACCTCGAACTCCTTGTCTCCACACACCTCGAACTCCCGTCTCTCCACACACATCGAACTCCCGTCTCTCCACACACCTCGAACTCCCGTCTCTCCACACACCTCGAACTCCCGTCTCTCCACACACCTCGCACTCCCGTCTCTCCACACAGCTCGAACTCCCGTCTCCCCACACACCTCGAACTCCCGTCTCCCCACACACCTCGAACTCCCGTCTCTCCACACACCTCGAACTCCCGTCTCTCCACACACCTCGAACTCCCGTCTCTCCACACACCTCGAACTCCCGTCTCTCCGCACACCCCGAACTCCCGTCTATCCACACACCTCGAACTCCCGTCTCTACGCACACCTCGAACTCCCATCTCTCCGCACACCTCGAACTCCCGTCTCTCCACACACCTCGAACTCCCGTCTCTCCACACACCTGGAATTCCCGTCTCTCCACACACCTCGAACTCCCCCTCTCCACACACCTCGAACTCCCGTCTCCCCACACACCTCGAACTCCCGTCGCTCCACACACCTCGAACTCCCCCTCTCCACACACCTCGAACTCCCCCTCTTCACACACCTCGAACTCCCGTCTCTCCACACATCTCGAACTCCCGTCTCTCCACACACTTCGAACTCCCGTCTCTCCGCACACCTCGAACTCCCGTCTCCCCACACACCAGGAATTCCCCTCTCCTCACACACCAGGAATTACCGTCTCCCCACACACCTCGAACTCCTCGTCTCCACACACCTCGAACTCCCGTCTCTCCACACACCTCGAACTCCCGTCTCTCCACACACCTCGAACTCCCGTCTCGCCACACACCTCGAACTCCCGTCGCTCCACACACCTCGAACTCCCCCTCTCCACACACCTCGAACTCCCGTCTTCCCACACACCTCGAACTCCAGTCTCTCCACACACCTCGAACACCCGTCTCTCCACACACCTCGAACTCCCGTCTCTCCACACACCTCGAACTCCCGTCTCTCCACACACCTCGAACTCCCGTCTCTCCACACACCTCGCACTCCCGTCTCTCCACACAGCTCGAACTCCCGTCTCCCCACACACCTCGAACTCCCGTCTCCCCACACACCTCGAACTCCCGTCTGTCCACACACCTCGAACTCCCGTCTCTCCACACACCTCGAACTCCCGTCTCTCCACACACCTCGAACTCCCGTCTCTCCGCACACCCCGAACTCCCGTCTATCCACACACCTCGAACTCCCGTCTCTACGCACACCTCGAACTCCCATCTCTCCGCACACCTCGAACTCCCGTCTCTCCGCACACCTCGAACTCCCGTCTCTCCACACACCTGGAATTCCCGTCTCTCCACACACCTCGAACTCCCCCTCTCCACACACCTCGAACTCCCGTCTCCCCACACACCTCGAACTCCCGTCGCTCCACACACCTCGAACTCCCCCTCTCCACACACCTCGAACTCCCCCTCTTCACACACCTCGAACTCCCGTCTCTCCACACATCTCGAACTCCCGTCTCTCCACACACTTCGAACTCCCGTCTCTCCGCACACCTCGAACTCCCGTCTCCCCACACACCAGGAATTCCCCTCTCCTCACACACCAGGAATTACCGTCTCCCCACACACCTCGAACTCCTCGTCTCCACACACCTCGAACTCCCGTCTCTCCACACACCTCGAACTCCCGTCTCTCCACACACCTCGAACTCCCGTCTCGCCACACACCTCGAACTCCCGTCGCTCCACACACCTCGAACTCCCGTCGCTCCACACACCTCGAACTCCCGTCTCCCCACACACCTCGAACTCCCCCTCTCCACACACCTCGAACTCCCGTCTCCCCACACACCTCGAACTCCAGTCTCTCCACACACCTCGAACTCCCGTCTCTCCACACACCTCGAACTCCCGTCTCTCCACACACCTCGAACTCCCGTCTCTCTACACACCTCGAACTCTCGCCTCTCCTCACACCTCGAACTCCCGTCTCTCCACACACCTTGATCTCCCCCTCTCCACACACCTCGAACTCGCCCTCTCCACACACCTCGAACTTCCGTCTCTCCACACACCTCGAACTCCCGTCTCTCCACACACCTCGAACTCCCGCATCTCCACACACCTCGAACTCCCCCTGTCCACACACCTCGAACTCCCGTCTCTCCACGCACCTCAACTCCCGCCTCCACACACCTCGAACTCATGTCTCTCCACACACCTCGAACTGACGTCTCTCCACACACGTCGAACTCCCGTCTCTCCAAACACCTCGAACTCCCGCCTCTCCACACACCTCGAACTCCCGTCTCTCCACACACCTCGAACTCCCGCCTCTCCACACACCTCGAACTCCCGTCTCTCCACACACCTCGAACTCCCGTCTCTCCACACACCTGGAGCTCCCCCTCTCCACACGCCTCGAACTCCCGTCTCTCCGCACACCTCGAGCTCCCGTCTCTGCACACACCTCGAACTCCCGTCGCTCCACACACCTCGAACTCCCCCTCTTCACACACCTCGAACTCCCGTCTCTCCACACACCTCGAACTCCCGTCTCTCCACACACCTCGAACTCCCGTCTCTCCACACACCTCAAACTCCCGTCTCTCCACACACCTCGAACTCCCGTCTCTCCACACACCTCGAACTCCCGTCTCTCCGCACACCTCGAACTCCCGTCTCTCCGCACACCTCGAACTCCCGTCTCTCCGCACACCTCGAACTCCTGTCTCTCCGCACACCTGGAATTCCCGTCTCACCACACACCAGGAATTCCCCTCTCCTCACACACCAGGAATTCCCGTCTTCCCACACACCTCGAACTCCTTGTCTCCACACACCTCGAACTCCCGTCTCTCCACACACCTCGAACTCCCGTCTCTCCACACACCTCGAACTCCCGTCTCTCCACACACCTCGAACTCCCGTCTCGCCACACACCTCGAACTCCCGTCTCTCCACACAGCTCGAACTCCCGTCTCCCCAGACACCTCGAACTCCCGTCTCCCCACACACCTCGAACTCCCGTCTCTCCACACACCTCGAACTCCCGTCTCTCCACACACCTCGAACTCCCGTCTCTCCACACACCTCGAACTCCCGTCTCTCCGCACACCCCGAACTCCCGTCTATCCACACACCTCGAACTCCCGTCTCTACGCACACCTCGAACTCCCATCTCTCCGCACACCTCGAACTCCCGTCTCTCCACACACCTCGAACTCCCGTCTCTCCACACACCTGGAATTCCCGTCTCTCCACACACCTCGAACTCCCCCTCTCCACACACCTCGAACTCCCGTCTCCCCACACACCTCGAACTCCCGTCGCTCCACACACCTCGAACTCCCCCTCTCAACACACCTCGAACTCCCCCTCTTCACACATCTCGAACTCCCGTCTCTCCACACACCTCGAACTCCCGTCTCTCCGCACACCTCGAACTCCCGTCTCCCCACACACCAGGAATTCCCCTCTCCTCACACACCAGGAATTACCGTCTCCCCACACACCTCGAACTCCTCGTCTCCACACACCTCGAACTCCCGCCTCTCCACACACCTCGAACTCCCGTCTCTCCACACACCTCGAACTCCCGTCTCTCCACACACCTCGAACTCCCGTCTCTGCACACACCTCGAACTCCTGTCTCTCCACACACCTTGAACTCCCGTCTCTCTACACACCTCGAACTCCCGCCTCTCCTCACACCTCGAACTCCCGTCTCTCCACACACCTCGATCTCCCCCTCTCCACACACCTCGAACTCCCCCTCTCCACACACCTCGAACTTCCATCTCTCCACACACCTCGAACTCCCGTCTCTCCACACACCTCGAACTCCCGCATCTCCACACACCTCGAACTCCCGCCTCTCCACAGACCTCGATCTCCCGCCTCTCCACAGACCTCGATCTCACGTCTCTCCACACACCTCGAACTCCCGCCTCTCCACAGACCTCGAACTCCCCCTGTCCACACACCTCGAACTCCCGTCTCTGCACACACCTCGATCTCCCCCTGTCCACACACCTCGAACTCCCGTCTCTCCACACAGCTCGAACTCCCGTCTCTCCACACACCTCGAACTCCCGCCTCTCCACAGACCTCGAACTCCCGTCTCTCCGCACACCCCGAACTCCCGTCTATCCGCACACCTCGAACTCCCGTCTCCCGACACACCTCGAACTCCCCTCTCCCCACACACCTCGAACTCCCGTCTCCCCACACACCTCGAACTCCCGTCTCTCCACACACCTCGAACTCCCGTCTCTCCACACACCTCGAACTCCCGTCTCTCCGCACACCCCGAACTCCCGTCTATCCACACACCTCGAACTCCCGTCTCTACGCACACCTCGAACTCCCATCTCTCCGCACACCTCGAACTCCCGTCTCTCCACACACCTCGAACTCCCGTCTCTCCACACACCTGGAATTCCTGTCTCTCCACACACCTCGAACTCCCCCTCTCCACACACCTCGAACTCCCGTCTCCCCACACACCTCGAACTCCCGTCGCTCCACACACCTCGAACTCCCCCTCTCAACACACCTCGAACTCCCCCTCTTCACACACCTCGAACTCCCGTCTCTCCACACACCTCGAACTCCCGTCTCTCCATACATCTCGAACTCCCGTCTCTCCACACACCTCGAACTCCCGTCTCTCCGCACACCTCGAACTCCTGTCTCCCCACACACCAGGAATTCCCCTCTCCTCACACACCAGGAATTACCGTCTCCCCACACACCTCGAACTCCTCGTCTCCACACACCTCGAACTCCCGTCTCTCCACACACCTCGAACTCCCGTCTCTCCACACACCTCGAACTCCCGTCGCTCCACACACTTCGAACTCCCGTCTCTGCACACACCTCGAACTCCTGTCTCTCCACACACCTTGAACTCCCGTCTCTCTACACACCTCGAACTCCCGCCTCTCCTCACACCTCGAACTCCCGTCTCTCCACACACCTCGAACTCCCCCTCTCCACACACCTCGAACTTCCATCTCTCCACACACCTCGAACTCCCGTCTCTCCACACACCTCGAACTCCCGTATCTCCACACACCTCGAACTCCCGCCTCTCCACAGACCTCGAACTCCCGCCTCTCCACAGACCTCGATCTCACGTCTCTCCACACACCTCGAACTCCCGCCTCTCCACAGACCTCGAACTCACCCTGTCCACACACCTCGAACTCCCGTCTCTGCACACACCTCGATCTCCCCCTGTCCACACACCTCGAACTCCCGTCTCTCCACACAGCTCGAACTCCCGTCTCTCCACACACCTCGAACTCCCGCCTCTCCACAGACCTCGAACTCCCGTCTCTCCGCACACCCCGAACTCCCGTCTATCCGCACACCTCGTACTCCCGTCTCCCGACACACCTCGAACTCCCCTCTCCCCACACACCTCGAACTCCAGTCTCTCCACACACCTCGAACTCCCGTCTCTCCACACACCTCGAACTCCCGTCTCTCCACACACCTCGAACTCCCATCTCTCCGCACACCTCGAACTCCCGTCTCTCCACACACCTCGAACTCCCCCTCTCCACACACCTCGAACTCCCCCTCTCCACACACCTCGAACTCCCATCTCTCCACACACCTCGAACTCCCGTCTCTCCGCACACCTCGAACTCCCGTCTCTCCACACACCTCGAACTCCCGTCTCTCCACACACCTCGAACTCCCCCTGTCCACACACCTCGAACTCCCGCCTCTCCACACACCTCGAACTCCCGTCTCTCCACACACCTCGAACTCCCCCTCTTCACACACCTCGAACTCCCATCTCTCCACACACCTCGAACTCCCGTCTCTCCACACACCTCGAACTCCCGTTTCTCCACACACCTCGAACTCCCGTCTCTCCACACACCTCGAACTCCCGTCTCTCCACACACCTCGAACTCCCGTCTCTCCACACACCTCGAACTCCCGTCTCTCCACACACCTCGAATTCCCGTCTCTCCACACACCTCGAACTCCCGTCTCTCCACACACCTCGAACTCCCGTCTCTCCACACACCTCGAACTCCCGTCTCTCCACACACGTCGAACTCCCGCATCTCCACACACCTCGAACTCCCGCCTCTCCACACACCTCGAACTCCCGTCTCTCCACACACCTCGAACTCCCGTCTCCCCACACACCTCGAACTCCCGTCTGCCCACACACGTCGAACTCCCGCATCTCCACACACCTCGAACTCACGTCTCCCCACACACCTCGAACTCCCCCTGTCCATACACCTCGAACTCCCGTCTCTGCACACACCTCGATCTCCCCCTGTCCACACACCTCGAACTCCCGTCTCTCCACGCACCTCGAACTCCTCGTCTCCACGCACCTCGAACTCCCGTCTCTCCACGCACCTCGAACTCCCGTCTCTCCACACACCTCGAACTCCCCCTCTCCGCACACCTTGAACTCCCGTCTCTCCGCACACCTCGAACTCCCGTCTCTCCGCACACCTCGAACTCCAGTCTCTCCGCACACCTTGAACTCCCCCTCTCCACACACCTCGAACTCCCGTCTCTCCACACACCTCGAACTCCCGTCTCTCCACACACTTCGAACTCCCGTCTCTCCACACACCTCGAACTGCCGTCTCTCCACACACCTCGAACTCCCCCTGTTCACACACCTCGAACTCCCGTCTCTCCACACACCTCGAACTGCTGTCTCTCCACACACTTCGAACTCCCCCTGTTCACACACCTCGAACTGCCGTCTCTCCACGCACCTCGAACTCCTCGTCTCCACGCACCTCGAACTCCGTCTCTTCGCACACCTCGAACTCCCGTCTCTCCACAGACCTCGAACTCCCGTCTTGCGACACACCTCGAACTTTCCCTGACCGTGCTCACTGTGACTCGGGGGTTTGGGGATTGGGACATTCCCTGTCCGTGCTCACTGTGACTCTGGGTGTGGGGATTGGGACATTCCCTGACTGTGCTCACTGTGACTCGGGGGGTTGTGGGGATTGGGACATTCCCTGACTGTGCTCACTGTGACTCTGGGTGTATGGGGATTGGAACATTCCCTGACTGTGCTCACTGTGACTCGGAGGAGATGGGACATTCCCTAACTGTGCTCACTGTGACTCGGGGGGTATGGGGATTGGGACATTCCCTGACTGTGCTCACTGTGACTCGGGGTGTATGGGGATTGGGACATTCCCTGACTGTGCTCACTGTGACTCGGGGTGTATGGGGATTGGGACATTCCCTGAAGTGCTCACTGTGACTTGGGGGTTGTGGGGATTGGGACATTCCCTGACTGTGCTCACTGTGACTCGGGGGATGTGGGGATTGGGACATTCCCTGACTGTGCTCACTGTGACTCGGGGTGTATGGGGATTGGGACATTCCCTGACTGTGCTCACTGTGACTCGGGGTGTATGGGGATTGGGACATTCCCTGAAGTGCTCACTGTGACTTGGGGGTTGTGGGGATTGGGACATTCCCTGACTGTGCTCACTGTGACTCGGGGGATGTGGGGATTGGGACATTCCCTGACTGTGCTCACTGTGACTCGGAGGGTGTGGGGATTGGGACATTCCCTGACTGTGCTCACTGTGACTCGGGGGCTATGGGGATTGGGACATTCCCTGACTGTGCTCACTGTGACTCGGAGGGTGTGGGGATTGGGACATTCCCTGACTGTGCTCACTGTGACTCGGGGTGTATGGGGATTGAGACATTCCCTGACTGTGCTCACTGTGACTCGGGGTGTATGGGGATTGAGACATTCCCTGACTGTGCTCACTGTGACTCGGGGTGTATGGGGATTGGGACATTCCCTGACTGTACTCACTGTGACTCGGGGGATGTGGGGATTGGGACATTCCATGACTGTGCTCACTGTGACTCGGGGTGTGTGGGACATTCCCTGACTGTGCTCACTGTGACTCAGGGGGTGTGGGGATTGGGACTTTCCCTGACCTTGCTCACTGTGACTCGGGGGGTGTGGGGATTGGGACATTCCATGACTCTGCTCACTGTGACTCTGGGTGTGTGGGGATTGGGACATTCCCTGACTGTGCTCACTGTGACTCAGGGGGTGTGGGGATTGGGACATTCCATGACTGTGCTCACTGTGACTCGGGGTGTGTGGGGATTGGGACATTCTCTGACTGTGCTCACTGTGACTCGGGGGGTGTGGGACATTCCCTGACCTTGCTCACTGTGACTCGGGGGCTATGGGGATTGGGACATTCCATGACTGTGCTTACTGTGACTCGGGGTTTGTGGGGATTGGAACATTCCCTGACTGTGCTCACTGTGACTCGGGGGGTGTGGGACATTCCCTGACCTTGCTCACTGTGACTCGGGGGCTATGGGGATTGGGACATTCCATGACTGTGCTTACTGTGACTCGGGGTTTGTGGGGATTGGGACATTCCATGACTGTGCTCACTGTGACTCGGGGGGTGTGGGACATTCCCTGACTGTGCTCACTGTGACTCGGGGTGTGTGGGGATTGGGACATTCCCTGACTGTGCTCACTGTGACTCGGGGGGTGTGGGGATTGGGACATTCCATGACTGTGCTCACTGTGACTCGGGGTGTGTGGGGATTGGGACATTCCACGACTGTGCTCACTGTGACTCGGGGTGTGTGGTGATTGGGACATTCCCTGACTGTGCTCACTGTGACTCTGGGTGTGTGGGGATTGGGACATTCCCTGACTGTACTCACTGTGACTCGGCGGGGTATGGAGGTTGGGACATTCCCTGACCTTGCTCACTGTGACTTGGGGGGTATGGGGATTGGGACATTCCCTGACTGTTCACTGTGACTCGGGGGTGTGGGGATTGGGACATTCCCTGACCTTGCTCACTGTGACTTGGGGGGGTATGGGGATTGGGACATTCCCTGACCGTGCTCACTGTGACTCGGGGGCTATGAGGATTGGGACATTCCCTGACTGTGCTCACTGTGACTCGGGGGCTATGGGGATTGGGACATTCCCTGACCTTGCTCACTGTGACTCGGTGGGTATGGGGATTGGGACATTCCCTGACTGTGTTCACTGTGACTCTGTGGGTATGGGGATTGGGACATTCCCTGACTGTGCTCACTGTGACTCGGGGGCTATGGGGATTGGGACATTCCCTGACCTTGCTCACTGTGACTCGGGGGGTATGGGGATTGGGACATTCCCTGACTGTGCTCACTGTGACTCGGGGGCTATGGGGATTGGGACATTCCCTGACCTTGCTCACTGTGACTCGGTGGGTATGGGGATTGGGACATTCCCTGACTGTTCACTGTGACTCGGGGTGTGATTCAGGGGTTCAGACATTGCCCTGACCGTGCACACTGTGTTTGTAGGTGGCTGATCCGACGTTGAGTGTGCTGGAGCTGTGGGGAGCGGAGTACCAGGAGACGAACGCTCTTCTCATGCGCTCGAAGGACTCTGAGTTTCTCCGTGCGGTCTGTGCTCGGGAGAAATGTCCTGTCGATTTTGTTGGTAAAATAACGGGAGATGGAAAGGTGAGGAAATTCTTAGCTGTTCTGATCAGCGGATATTATTCGATGGCCGGTGATTGTAGTTGTGGCCGATTGTCGGGCTGGGGCCGGTGATTGTAGTTGTGGTCGATTGTCGGGCTGGGGCCGGTGATTGTAGTTGTGGCCGATTGTCGGGCTGGGGCCGGTGATTGTAGTTGTGGCCGATTGTCGGGCTGGGGCCGGTGATTGTAGTTGTGGTCAATTGTGTCGTGACTTCTGGATTTTTTCCACTCCAACGATGTCCCTTGTAGGGGGTTGGAAGAATGTGATCTGTCTTCCCCGAGTTCCATCTCTCCCCTCCGATGTCCCCCCGCCACCTGTGTCTCTCTTCCCCTGCCCCCCCCCCCCCGTCTCTCTTCCCCTGCCCCCCCCCCCATCCCCCAATGATATACCCCACATCTCTCACTGTAACACTGATATACCCCACACCCCTCACTGTGACAATGATATACCCCACACCCCTCACTGGAACACTGATATACCCCACACCCCTCACTGTAACAATGATATACCCCACACCCCTCACTGGAACACAGTTATACCCCACACCCCTCACTGTAACACAGTTATACCCCACACCCCTCACTGTAACACTGACATACCTCACACCCCTCACTGTAACACTGATATACCCCACACCCCTCACTGTAACACTGATATACCCTACATCCCTCACTGGAACACAGTTATACCCCACACCCCTCACTGTAACACTGACATACCTCACACCCCTCACTGTAACACTGATATACTCCACACCTCTCACTGTAACACTGATATACCCCACACCGCTCACTGTAACAATGATATACCCCACACCACTCACTGTAACACTGATATACCCCACAACCCTCACTGTAACACTGATATACCCCACACCGCTCACTGTAACAATGATATACCCCACACCACTCACTGTAACACTGATATACCCCACAACCCTCACTGTAACACTGATATACCCCACACCCCTCACTGGAACACTGATATACCCCACACCCCTCACTGTAACACTGATATACCCCACACCCCTCACTGGAACACTGATATACCCCATACCCCTCACTGTAACACTGACATACCTCACAGCCCTCACTGGAACACTGATATACCCCACACCCCTCACTGGAACACTGATATACCCCACACCCCTCATTGGAACACTGATATACCCCACACCCCTCACTGGAACACTGATATACCCCACACCCCTCACTGGAACACAGTTATACCCCACACCCCTCACTGTAACACTGACATATCCCACACCCCTCACTGTAACACTGATATACCCCACACCCCTCACTGTAACACTGATGTACCCCACACCCCTCACTGTAACACTGATATACCCCTCACTGTAACACAGTTATACCCCACACCCCTCACTGTAACACTGATATACCCCACATCCCTCACTGCAACACTGATATACCCCACACCCCTCACTGTAACACTGATATACCCCACACCCCTCACTGTAACACTGATATACCCCACACCCCTCACTGTCACATTGATATACCCCACACCCCTCACTGTAACACTGATAGACCCACACCCCTCACTGCAACACTGATATACCCCACACCCCTCACTGTAACACT